>NW_026099576.1:13346294-13391587 GCF_025091365.1 Daktulosphaira vitifoliae | reverse complement strand
TTTTAATGTAAATACTCGTTTTTATAAATTAGTAATACTGTCAAAAAAAAAAAGCGGTGGAAGAAATCTAATTGAATTTATTCAATCTAAATGAGATAAAAATCCAAAGAATTAAAAATTTTTTTCCACATCAAAAAGATTTAAGAAAAAAAATGTAGGAAAAGGCTATTCGACGGGCGGGTTCCAACGTCGCACACTGAGCGTGAGACACTGTAGCGTAACCGACTCGACAACAGTACATCACTCACGATTTAGGATAAAAAAGAAAAATTTAAGGTAGTTCGAAAATTTAAAGTCATTTAATTTAAATTAGAAAGCAAAATATTCAAAATAAGTTAAAATTTTTATTCAATTTAAATAAGATTCATGAAAAATTTATAAAAAAAAAAAAACGGTAGCATAGTGGGATCGCGGCACAGTATGGACGTGGCATAGTTGGGACAAGTCTAGACGATATCAGACAGTGATTAAAATCACTATCATAAGAATCCCTTCGATGCAAATCTGTAGATTATGTTTAATTTTAAGAATTTAGTGGATAATTACAAAAACAACTTCAACTCCTATTATTTCCTTAATTATATCCTGATAGTGGTTCTTTGATTTTAAAATATTATATATGAATAAATATATATTTATTTTTTATTTTATTTTGAATATATTTCTTTACTGTTAACGTGTATACAAATTTAAAGAGCTTGATGTAATACTTTATAAAACCTTTTTCTTTACTTATGAATAAATACACTACATTTCAATAGAATCAAAAATAGAATTTTCTAAAACAACTTTTGCGCTGTTTTCAAATCTGCAATTAGACTTTTTCTATCACAAATTTTTATGCCGTCAGGAAATTTTATAATTACTATTTACAGTAAATTTATTAGAAAAGTTCGATTTTTTTTTTGTATTTTTATCGTATATATCATTTAAATAGAAATCATAGTAATCATTTCTAAGTAACTTTTGATGTTTAAAAAGATTCTACAATTGAAATATTCAGAACTAAAATTAATTTTTGCATTACTTTGCAAAATATCAATAAATAACCTACTTTTTTAGTCCTTTAAATTTGATTTTTGTGAAAGTTTATAAAAAAAAATAATGTTAAATTTGTTACATGACTGTTAGCTCAACTTCAAGTTAGAAATTGACATCATTAAATAGAAAATTTTATGAGAATTAAAATATGATATTAATAAAATTAATATGAAGCAGGAGATTTTACTATTTATTGTAATTTTATCAGAAAAGCTCAATATTTTTTTGCATTTTTATCGTAATACATCATTTAAATAGAAATCATAGTAAGCATTTCTTAGTAACTTTTGGTGTTTAAAAAGAATCTATAATTGAAATATTCAGAATTTAATTAATTTTAATGATTTACTTGAACTAAAAAAACCATTCAAAATGTTGTTCAAAAAATTTGATTATTATTGTAAAAATCTATTGTTAAATTCAAATGAAACTAAAAATAATTTTTTTTTTTATTTTTACAGCAACATGTTACCATAAAATGTGAAATATTAATTACTGGTAGTAACACACACAAATAGAGTAAAAAATAATAAACTACAAAGTAAAATTATTTAATTTTGTAGTTGATAACTATTAACACATAAAACCTAATTCGACAGTAAATATTTTTAAAATATAGGTGAGAGCTGAAAAAATAAATAGTAACCCCAAAAGAAAACCACATAGTAAAATAATTTTAATATGAATAAGAAATTTCTTCTAACTAGAGGAGACTGTAGTGTTGGAGTCCTTGATATTCAATGAAGTTATTGAATCTAAATAGATAAAACCCAGCACAGGGGGGTCGCGGCACAGTCGTGACGTGGCATAGTTGGATCAAGTATAATGATATCTGACAGTGATTAAAATCACTATCAAAAAAAAACGCTTCGATGCAAATCTTTAGATAGTGTTTAATTTTAAAAAATTGGTGGATTATTCCAAAAGCTTCATAAACTGCTAGTTCCTTATTAATATCCTGATTAAGATAAAGTATGTCGAATGAAAAAGGGATTATTAAAAAATAGTATTTCCCATAAAAAAATTATATTGATCAATACACTTTTCAATAAGTTATAGCATTATAAAGTTAAAAATGTAAAAAATAAAATTGAGAATTTTCACACAATAATAGCATTTGGTAGCCATTTTCACCGTGAAGACAAAATAAAGTCCGAAAATTTTTTTTACCATTATGAAGTATATTACCTTAGCTTTAATTTAAGATATATAAAAGTGTCAGACTTTCCGGAACACTTTCAAAAGTTAAGTTGAAAAAGTTCTACTTTCTATATTCATTTTTATGTTTTGAATCCCCCCTGTATTAAGGGAAATGGTCTGATTTAAAAAAAAAGTATGTCGAATGAAAGATCTATATAAAGACTACTTCTCATAAAAAAATTGTAATGATCCATACATTTTTCAAAAAATTATAGCATAATAAAGTTAAAAATGTAAAATACAAAATCGAAAATTTTCACACAAAAATAGCATTTTCACCCTGAAGATAAAGTAAAGTCCGAAATTTTTTTTTTTCACGATATAGTATATTACATGAGCTTTAATTTAAGATATATATAAAAGTGTCAGACCTTTCGAAACACTTTCAAAAGTTAAGTTGAAAAAGTTAATTTTTTGTGAAAAAGTTGTCATTTTAAATCCCCCCTTGTGGGCTGGTAAAAAGTCAGATTTATAAAAAAAATATACCAAATGATAGGTAATGACATCATGCATCTATAAAAAAAAGAATTATATTGATATGTTTATTTTTAAAAAAGTTACGGCAGTTTTTAGTAAAAAAAAGTGAAGAAATTTCGAAAATTAGCCATTTTTAAATTTGTAATTTTTTCGGAGGTTTCCCCCATTTACGGGGAACGAGGGAATCTTTTTCAATTTTTGAGGGTAATGTCTTCGACTAGATACGATTTGTGATCTTTTGACGTATCATTGAAAGAAATCCTTTCGGTGAGAGCTGAGAAAAAGTTGTAACAGACAAAAAAAAAACAAAAATAAAAAAAAATAAAAATACATCTTAGTAAAACCAATACCTTNAAAAAAAAAAAAAAAAAAAAAAAAACATATCTTAGTAAAACCAATACCTTCTCAGCTTCGCATCGAAGCTAAAAAATCAAATGAGTTGAACATTTTTTTCTAATTCAAAAAGAATTAAGAAAGAAATGCAGAAAAATTTTTCTCGAAAAATTAAAAGAAACAAAAATATTTAAATAAGTTAACTTTCTATGCTTTGTCAATTATACTTATATAATATTTATGAAAATCAATGTACTCCCCTTGTAAGGTATTTTAAAATAAAATACAAACGCCTAGAATTTTAACACAAATACAGCATTTTTAACATGTTTATATTAGTTTCACCTGTATGAGTGTATGTTTGTAACTCTCCATAGGCCACCTGTTAATATTTTTGTGTATCCCGTCATCTATGGCCTCGAGACTAGATTATCGTAAAGGATTAAAATTTCAAAAGTTAAAAATTATTTTTAACTTTTTAGTTCGATATACTTTAAAAGCTTATGTTTCGTTTTACACCATTTATAGTATTTAAGCCAATTTTTGTATATTATAATTAAAAGTTTTATAGATCGGAGGTTCCAACATATAAGTGAAGCATTATGCAGTGGTCAGTAAGTAAGGAAACAGGTAAATTGTTATTAATTAATTATAATTTAAGTTATAAATATCTGATACAGTTAAAAAATCTAAGAACAGGTCACCCTAGATGTTCCTTTAATTGAGTTAAGGTATAATATAAATTAGTAAAAGAACAAACAACGTTTACCAATGTAATAATATAATATAGTGATTTATTAAAATAGTTGTAAGCAAATTAAAATAAAGTATTGATCAATGTGTGTTTAAAACATAATAAGGTTATTTTTTGTTATAAAAAGTCAGGATTGGTTAATTTAAGTTTTTAATATCGGAACATTCATATGGCAAATTAAAATTTTAAGATAAAAACGAATCTATGTCAACTTTAGAAAAATAATTTTTATCTATTCAAAATCGATATCAGTAATTTACTATGCCATCTTTTGGAACGCAAAGTACTCAAATGGAATGCTTTCATTACTGGTACATTATGATGAATAGCATTCGGAATTCTCCGGCACTTCGGTTAAGAATGAAATTGAATTCTTTGCACCATGATCCCATCAGTTTTTGTGTAAAGGTTTTAACTTCAATCGACTATTTGATCATTCTAGAGTGGAAATTTAGTTTATGAATAGCTATATGTAATAATGTTCCGTAATAAACTTGGCAATAATCAAGTGGTAGTTTTGAGTTTACAAATTCTTTATACTTTGCTGTACATTGAGTTGATAAAACTATCACATATATATATATATATATATCATATATATTTATTTAAATCTAGAAAATTATTTCGCCTATACATTTTATGGTATAATTATCGATTTTGTATGTTATTTAAGTGGTTTAATACCACTTATATTTTAATATAGATTTTATTTTTTTTCTTATTTGTACTTATAACAGTAGTAAATTGAGCGGAAGGTCGCAGGGAGGGCACGCCCCTTCCTTGAATGTAGAAACTATCATTGAACTATCGCCACCCGCTTACAAAAAAACAAAAAAAAAGGCTTTTGAATGATCAAAATGATTAAAATATGATTTTGACGTTTAAAATCTTTTAATATCCTCTTGAAAAATTCTAATTTAACCCTTAACTTTTACTATGAAATAATTGTAAAATTATTCTTGTGGGACATGAAATTAAATTAATAATGGTTTTGAAAAAAAAAAGATATGATTAAAATATCTTATATTCATACTATTCTATGATGTAAAATAGTATTTGATTTACTTTACAAACATGGCTGTTACTATTTCAATTAGCATAAATTTTTTTAAATATGCTTTTTATTAAACATTATTTAACATAAGATCTTATAATACTCATTAAATTTTTAGAAGATGACTGTTGGTCTACTTTATTAACTTAAATTATTTTTAATTTATTTAATTTAAACACTTAATTTGTACAAAACATAAACGATGGTCAATTAAGGATAAGACATTCATTTTCTTAAAAATTATGTTAAGTTTTAAATTTTCGTAAAATAAATTTTTTTGATTCAAACTCTTTAACAACATATAAATCAATAATTTTTATTCCTTCAGGATTAAAAAATATAAACATAAAATTTCTTTAAGAGATTTAAAAATATAATACCACTATTGATCGGTATAAAAAATTGTCGAATTAAGTATAATATAAAAATAGTTAAAAATCACACTTTTAAAGCATATCGATCTAAAAAGTTAAAAATAATTTTTAAAATATGCTTAAAACAATAATGAACGAAAATTACTAGTATTATTGTAAAAAAAAGTGTCAGGCGCTCAATATACAAAAATATGGCACAAAGCACCCACGCTATTTTTCACAATAATACTAGTATTTTTTGTTCATTATTGTTTTAAGCTTATTTTAAAAATTATTTTTAACTTTTTATTTCAATGTTCTTTAAAGCGTGTTTTTTTACCATAAAATCATAAAATCCCTTATGTATTATACATGTATATTAACTCAAACAAATTTGAACCTTTAAATAGTTATATTTCATAATAAACAATAAAAATTTGTTTATATACAGGGTGATTTTTTTATCATAAACCACTCAATTACTTACAGAATAATAATAAATTAAACATCTTTTTTTTCGATTATCTCTAGTTACACATCATTCTTGAATTATTAACTATGTAATACTTTTTAAGTTCATCCCTTATGCCTGGTAAGGGGGTCAACTTTGTTTTTTTAAATGGGAACACATATTTTGAATTTAATAAAATGTTTGAGTTTTTAATTTAATAGTAAATGGCATTTGAATTTTTAGTATAACTTTATTTATTTATTAGATATAAACATTTAAAGTGTCAAATTTTTGAGTTAATATACATGTATAATACACAAGGGATTATAAATACAGGTAGCTAATTAGATTTTTATGACATTACAGTACCAGTCACGGATTGCTTATTATCAATTATGACTATCATAGATATACTTTCTGTATTGTCAGTTAGTGTATTTATAAACTCACAACAATGTGCTTTACAAACATTGATAAAAAAAATGCTGTGTACCTGCTAATATCGATGTCATAAAAAACCAATTATCTACCTGTATTTGTAATCCCTTGTGTATTATACATGTATAATAAACAAGGGATATACATTGTATATTAACTCAAAAATTTGAAACTTTAAATGTTTATATCTAATAAACAAATAAAGTTATATTAAAAATTCAAATGCCATTTACTATTAAATTAAAAACTCAAACATTTTATTAAATTCAAAATATGTGTTCCCATTTAAAAAGACAAAGTTGACACGCTTACAAGGCTAAGGGATGAACATAAAAAGTTTTAAATACTTAATAATTCAAGAATAATGTGTAACTAAAGAAACCCCAAAAAAAATGTTTAAATTATTATTACTCTGTAAGTAATTGAGTGGGTTATGATAAAAAAATCACTCTGTATACATGCACGGGTACGAAAACCAAAAATAAAATTATACAGAAAAATAGTGTGGTCGTCGTGTAATGAACGTTGGGAGGGTTAATACGCTACGACGGTCTAGTCAAGGCCATAGACGACGAGAAATAACACGTGTTTCGTGGAGAGTTACAAACAAACATACATACAGGTGAAACTAATATAAGCATGTTAAAAATAAAACATAATTCATATATTATTATTTTAAAGGTCGCATAGAAAATGGGAATGAAAATAATAATACAAGCGATTATACTTATTTAGTAACCAATAGCGACGAATGTACACGTAGTTAATTCTAAAAATAAATTACCTAATTAGTTATATACTAATATTTTACCGTATGGACGATGCTACCGGTCGTCTAAACACTAATTGTGTGTGTATGCATACCCGCATATACTGAGGGAAACAACTTAAATGTTCGAATACGATAAATGTATTATAACTAGTGATGGGCATTTTTGATTATTTTATCGAATAGTATTCGATAGTTTTTTAAAACTATTGAATAATTATTCGAATTGTTTTTATACAACCGAATAGTTCATTTTTAGCATAACTATCGAATAGTTTTAAAAACTATTCAAATAGGCTACCGAATGGTTTCAAAAAATTTTCGATTAGTTCTACCTAAAATTTTTGTTCAGTACACTTAATTATTATAATAAGATAATTAACGAATACTTAAAATATTATTATACAATTAAAAATAGTAAAAATTAGTGATGGGCATTTTCAAATATTTTAAACTATCGATTAACTATTCGAATTGTGTATACAACCGAATAGTATTTTTTAGCATAGACTATCGAATATTTTAAAAACTATTCGAAATTAAATCGAGCAAATTAAAGAATTTGGTCCTAAGACCAAACAATGGACACTTGAGTTATTTAATGAAATAAGATCTACCTACTAACTAACCAAAACTTGAAGAAAAGCTCACATAATAGCCTTTTTAAAACCAGGTAAAGAACCAACAAATCCCAAAAACTTCAGACCGGTTTCACTTCTATGTCACTTATACAAAGTCTTCGAAAGAATGGTTCACAATCGCATAGTAGGACACATTAACAAAATATTGATACAAGAATAAGTAGGTTTCGGGAAAGGTAAATCATGCACAGGGCAGAGACTAAATATGACCCAGTTTATTGAAAACGGGTTCGAAAAGAAAAATATCATTGGAGTAGCCCTTATAGATCTGACAGCAGCCTATGATACAGTCAGCCATAGGATTTTGTCAGATAAAATCTACAACCTAACTAAAGACAAAGATTTTACGCACATAATAAAGGCACTACTCCAACATAGAAGATTTCACGTAACACTAGGAAACAAGAAAAGTAGATGGAGAAAGCAAAAAAAATGGTCTTTTACAAGGCAATGTGCTGGCACCAATTCATTTTAATATCTATACAAACAATCAACCGATCACTCCAGATGCAAGGCATTTCATTTACTCCGATGATACAGCGATATCAGTTCAAAATAACAACTTTGAAGGAGTAGAAACTAAACTAGAGGCCTCACTTAAAACTATGACAACATACTACAAAAATATGAAGCAAGCTAAAACCTAACCCAAAGAAGACTCAAAAATGTGCGTTCCATCTGAAGAACAGACTAGTGTCTAGAAAGCCTGACATCACCTGGGAAGGAGTTAAGTTAGAATACACACCCTATCTTAAATATCTAGGTGATACCCTTGACAGATCACTAAATTTTAAAGAACACTGTGTTGCCTTAAAACGGAAAATATGTGCTAGAAACACTCTATTGCGAAAATTGATCAGCTCAAAGTGGGGAGCTCATCCTAAAACAGTCATAATCTCCGCACTAGCTCTATGTTTCTTGGTGGCTGAATATGCATTTCCGGTGTGGGGAAGATCAACACACACTAAGCAAATTGATACTGCGTTAAATGAAACAGTACGCTTCATAATAGGCTGCTTAAAGCCAACACCAGTAGACAAACTATATCCTCTAGCAGGAATAGCACCAACACATATATGTAGACAAATTGCTAGTGACATAGAACGGACGAAACAGATCACGAATGGAAGGCACCCAATGTGTAACACACAAGTTGAAGGATTCCGACTAAAATCAAGAAAGAGTTTCCTAAAATGCACGATGAAATTAGAAGGTAATCCACAGACAGCCAGATTAAAGTTATGGTAGGTAAAGAGCAAGCAAAAAGTCGAAAAGAAGTTACACCTAGGACATAACAATAAATGGATGGTATGTAGGACACTAAACCGCTTATGTACAGGAGTTGGGCGTTCGAGGGAAAACCAAAAAAATGAGGAATAAGTGAAGGGAATGAAGACACGAACTATGTATGTGGAGAAGTCCAGACAATGTCGCACCTACTAAACGAATGTCCAATCAAATGTGTCGTAACAGACTTACAAGACGCAAACAGCAAGGCTATAAAGCTGGCAGAATTTTTGAGCGACTATATTTAAAAACACAATTCAAACGTTACCTTTTAGTACCATTCATTGTTACCATTAATAGTATTACAATTATCTATTTAGTACATTATTTCATATTTTATTTTATTTTATATATACCAGTTGACTTTTTGACTAATTGATATTATGTTGTGTTATTTATAGTTTATATGTAATGCTGTTTATATATTTAATTACCTGTAAAATGTCCTGTCACCGCAACTCGTAAAAAAAAAAAAAAATTTCTTATTTTTTATATAAAATACCATTTTATGTTAAAGAGCCGTGTGTTTGTCTTATTCTTTATATTTGTGTTTTGTGAAATAGAAAATAGTATTAGGTAACTCGTCTAGTAATCGAAAACTAAGAATTTATTTAACCTCAAAATGAAATACTAGAGTTGTCAATGCAAATTTAATTCTGATCGTGGTATATAAAATTAATGATTTTATTTTCTCTACGTTATAATAATTTTAGCGATAGCAAATAAAAAACAAACCAACTAGATTTAGTCTTAGTTGGAAACTTAGTTTTAAGTCTGAATATTTACATTGCAATTGAATGATATTTTTATTGCTATATTTATGAAAGATCAAGATAAAATATTGAAATATAATATCATATTTCAATATCAATTTCAGAATTATAAGTTTTAGAGTTAATATCATGCATTAAAAATTAACAAAATTACGGTAAGGTGGACTAAGATGACAATTTTATGATTCTTGGTTGTGAATGAGTTTAATGTATAAAATTAATATCAAAACTTCTCCGTTATTTTGCTTAATACCGTGATTTTTTTAAATGTCTCTTTCAACTTCTAATGAAAACAACAGTATGGGGTTTTCTAAAAATTGTAATTTTTGTCATCTAAATCATCAATTATTGTAAAAGAAGTTTTTTGGAATAATTAGTATTTTTTAAATATTGAACTTTAGAATACTTAATACAAATTCAAACACTTTAATTAAAAAAATGTATACAACTTCAATACCTGACATCCCACCACGAAGACTCAAACGTAAATGGAACCAAGACCTATTGATTTAACAAATTAACGACAACAATAATACCATAACTTGTATACAGCTTCAACTAAAACTAATCGAGGTGTTACCAATGAGTGACTTCCTTTTAACGCTATTAATGTTATGTAATTGAAGAATAAGTCAACAAAAAAACTTATTGTATATTTTATGTATAGATTGTTTTTTTTAATAAAGAAAAAAAAATACCTCAAGAATACCTAAAGTTTTCATGTTTAAAACACGCTAAATATAAATTTCTATCACATTTATTTAAGGTGCACGTTTATTAAGAACGTGCGTGTAAATTAGTGAGTGAAAAAGTACATCACAGAGGTCTTATGCTAGTAAGGATTTGTTGAAATATATGATTAATTTAGAGAAATACTGAAATCGTCATCTCTTCCCATACGTTAACATACCCCATCTTACCTATATTAATTAATATATCCCAAAACAATAACAATTACATATCAGTGAAATAAATTAAATTTCATATTATTCAATATTTTACTTTTACTTGAATCATAATGAGTTACTATTACTGGTTTGTACTGTAAAATATTATAACATTAATACGAATAATTTCATAAAGTTAAACATAGTTAAAAGTTACCATATTTCTACAAAGGTAGCTTAAAAAGATCACGATTAATTAAAAAATTTTAGGTCGATGTTTATTTTGATTGTTCATGTGATGTATATTATAAGCCAGATAAATACTTTTATAACGATTAATATTATAAAGTCAATAAATATGTGTTAATACTATTTTTATGTTAAATTTTATGTCTAAAAGTATGTTTAGGTGACAAATACGTTTATAAATATCAAATTATAATTAACTGAATAGCTGTGATTTAAAAAGTATCTATTTTTATATTTTATGAATATAAATTAGATAAAATTATTATTTACTATAATTCAATAAAAAAATTAACTTCGGTGATTTTACCAATTACCAATTTAAGCTAAAATATTTTAACTATCAAATGAACCAAATCACAAATTACTATACGCAAAGTCATAAAGGTATTTACTGAGTACTTTAATATGCGCGTCTGATTACATGATTTAAAGCCTACTTAACGAAGTCACGAATCTAAAACTCTGAGTATTTTGTAGTAGTAATTACTCTACGGTAGAAAACGTGCTCTAGAACATTCTAGGAAGATTATAACTTATATATTTTAATTAAACAACCGCAATATTATTTTTCAAATAAATTATGCTAATGAACCAATTTAAGTACTTATAAAGATTATTTCATAAAATTAACGTGTAAATCAGGTTAACTAAGTATGTTTCTTTAAAATTTTTAAGTAGAAGATGAATATTTTAAAAACAAATTTTATTTCACACTTTGAGAATTGAAGTTAACATTTGAGATTTAATAAAAAATAAAATATAATTTTTTACATAGTTATGTAATATTACAAGTTAATTGTGGATTTAATAAATGTATATAACTTAAATAAAAATTGCGTGAAATATTACTAAAAAAATTTTTAACATTGACCATTAAATTTCTTCTAAAATAATAATAATCTTAAAAATATATTTTTCTCTCAATTTATGAGTAGTTAAATGTTTTTTAGATCCATCTCTTATCCCTTATAAACTTAATTTTTTTATATAGTAACATACGTTTTGAAATGACTCATTAATAAAAAAATAGCTTATTAAAAAATTTATTGGTTAATAATAACTTTTGGACCTTGGAAATTATTAGCATTTTTATTCCTAGACGGGTAATGATAAAAACAATCACATCCAATAAATAATATACTAGAACAATTAATAAAAAACTAAATGACAGATTTTTTGATTATTTTTAATTCGATGGACAAATATTTAAAAAAATGAATACTAAAATCAATCGATTCAGGTAATATGAGCGACAAATTCAAATATTTAATTGAATATAATCAGTGAATAAATTTTAAGTGTTATAAATTGTTATAAATACTGTACGAAAAAACACAACTCGGCTACCAAATGGTGAGATAGAAGAAATTCTTACCCAATAGTACCACATGCATTCTTTCGTGCCCGCGATTTAGAAATAAGTTCGTAAGCAAATTGGCAACGTTGCTTCCATTTAATTATATAATTAAAAATGATAGCATTGAAATCTTAACACTTATGAATATTATACGTTGCCAGTTTGCTTAACAACTTATATTTTATTTGAATTTATCGCCGTTTTTAAAATATATGTGCCATCTGCTGAAAACGGTTGTTTGAATTCGTCACTCAAATATATTAAAATTATTGCTATTAATTGACCGTCTGGTTGAGTTATTTTTCTATTTGTTATTTATTGTTCATTAAAATTGTAAATAAATTGCATTTATAAAATGTATGTTGTTTATTATGTCGGCTTAAACAATTGTTGGTACAAATTATACAAGCACCACTTTTACTACATTATAATTTTGTTTTTTTGTTCTATTTTTAGCAGAAATGTTTATTATGTTTAATAAGAGTTCAAAATATTCTTTTTACATTTTATTTAAGACTAAATATAAGTTGTAATTTACATGAATTAAATTATTGTTGAATAGCAATAAGACAAATAATCCTCATAAAAAAAATCAACAATTTCGACGTTAAATGGAAAACAGTTTTACTTATATTTTAACTTTAAAACTATATTTCAAATCAAATATATTTATAATATATATATATCAAATTGTGTCTCTTGTAATAATATTAATTTATATTAATTTTTTTCTTTTCTCCGTTAATAAATGGAATATGTAAATTTTCAATTTGTTTTAATCATATTTTGTGTACTATTTATTTGCTAAAGCCAATAAGGAAAAATATTTTATAATCAAGCAACAATATGTAATAATAAAATTATTAACATTTCTATTATAGTTTTATTGGATTAAACAAATAATTCTGAAGTATTTTATTTTTCGAAAAAAAAAATTATGCGTAAATAGCTTATTGTTTATAAACTTAAGGTGCGATTTTCTGAGTATTAACCAACACAATCTGAATTTATCTAAAATAAAAATTGCCTATGATTAATTTTCATAGAGTTAGTTATCTCGGAAGGGGTGTAAACAAATTTTATAAATACATTAAGTTCCCGAACCCTATTTATGTTAAAACATTGAAATTATTTGATTAAATTTTACCACTAGGCCTTACCTCTCAATAGACATAACATCGAATGATTTTCACTCTTAAATTTTATACCATTTTTAAAGGATCTCCGCGATCGATATCATGCGATAATTATGTTTATCGAACGTAATATAATTTTATAATTGTTTCAAAAACGGCTCCCTGAAAGCATAATTCGTGACAGTCAATCGACGCGACCGGCTGAAACCGCCCGAGACTTGATGGACTTTGCACTCATTGAGTCGGCCGATGCATATTCAAACCACCGGTTGTATTAATAGCTAGACGGTTGATGGAAGCAACGTGGTGTAGCGTCAAGGACAAGGTCGGTAGTGGGTCACTATGAAATCTAAAAATAGACTCAAGTAAAATTAAATTTGAAATGCAATAAATTATAATCCAGTGTGAAGTTACTTATGTTTTATAAAATATTAAA
The DNA here is from genome assembly GCF_025091365.1 of Daktulosphaira vitifoliae. Taxonomy (NCBI): domain Eukaryota; kingdom Metazoa; phylum Arthropoda; class Insecta; order Hemiptera; family Phylloxeridae; genus Daktulosphaira; species Daktulosphaira vitifoliae. The sequence continues at coordinate 13,377,951 of NW_026099576.1, read as the reverse complement.
TAGTATTACTATTCTTTTGCTATACAAAACGGTAATTATACGTGTATGTAATTAGAGAAGACAGTGCTCGGTCTCATTTACAGAAGCTATATGAACAAAACTAAATAAACCTATATATTGCCGTATAATACTAGCTTAGAATAATTCTAACTCATTTACAATGCAATTCCGCAGTATCTTTAATTGCTATGCATTTGTGAATTACGATGCCCCCGATTTTATATTAATCTGTTATACAATTTAATAAAACCAAAAATCATATAAGGTGGCCATAGAATAAAAGTAAATCATGTTTATATGAACGTGACGTGTTGTAATTGTTATTTAAGAACAATATGAGTTTTTAAATATAAATTTCAGCGATAAATTTGCTCTTGAACTAGTTAATTAACATCCATTTAGTTTTTTTTTTTTAAAGCTGAAAATATATCTAGCACTACTCGTAATTGTAAGGTAATTACATCTGAAAATTCTGCATTTTAATATTTTATCTATTATATGATGAATTTAATGAACATAAATCAACTAATGAACAATGCGAAAAAACTGTAAAGTATGTATAAAAGTGTCAGTCTTTTAAAAACATTTTTAAAAGTTAAGTTGAAAAAGTTGCCATTTTGGAATTTTGGTAAACGTGGGCATGTAAAGGGTCAAATTTTCACAAACATATATCAAATGATAGGCAAATATCTAAGGTACCAATAAAAAAAAATTATGTTAATTTGTTCATTTTTTAAAAAGATATGGCAGTTTTAAGAAAAAAATTTAAATAAATGACAAAAATTACCGATTTTTAAAATTGTAATTTTTGGGGGATTTTCAACATTTACGGGGAATGAGAAAATTTTATTCAATTTTTGAGGATAATGCCTTCGAATAGATATAATCTCAAATTATGATATTGAATTATTTTTCGACTCTTTTACAATTTAAAACTGATTTACTTTTCATGTCAACATGAAAATTTAAAAAAAATCGCCATCTAATGAAGGGAATTTCAGAGCCTTTGAAATTTTGACATATTTAATAACTCTTGACCAGTAAATATTTTGCATTTTTTTATTTTGAATAATTTTTACAGTTCTGGACTACATTACATTAAAATCATATTTTATTATTTATCTTCAATGAGAAAAAAATTGAATTTAAATTTAGTTTAAACTAATTAAAAATTAATTTATTATACAAAGCATTGAGCTTAACACTATTCTAAATTCTGAACTGGAGCCATATTTAGTACTAACACGGTTTTATTTTTCAGATGTTATTGTGTTTATTTATTACTTTTATTTTTAAACATCATAGATAACTAGTGTTGCATTAACTACATTAAGTTAAGAATAAAGTAAAATGCATGACACCATTATGCACAATACAAAGAGATATAAAGTTTCTTTGCATTGTTTCCAGTTAAATTGTCTTAAGTTTTACATTGTAGTTGATACATGATGCAATAAACTACTGTTAAAACCATATAGCTTACCTTAAAAAACTTCTATGGTACATTCGAGAGTCTATTCTTCAATATCCATATAAGGATCATAAAAAAATATTGCTTTTTGATGCAGTAAAAATATATTTTCCTTAACTATGTATTGGTACACACAACCCTAACAAACTATAAATACAAAACAATCAACACAATAATATAAATCATGATTACGACCTTTAGATCAGGGAGAGTATTCAGCTGTATGAACTGTTATGGTTATTACAAACAACAGTCAAGTGGTTTTGATAAATTGCTATCAAAATATTGGTTTTCCGAAATTAAGTACACGATGTAGATGATTGACGAAAAATATTGACAAAAACAACTTTATTTCAATTTGTATAGTCTTTTTTAACTTAACAAAACTTACGGGTCAGCTGTATTGTTTATCATAACATACACACACACACTTTACTACTAACTTACACTTACTACACATTATTATTGTACCTAACAAATGTTTAGTGAAATATAAGAGATGATATTAAGTGGAGTAATTTTAGTTATATGCAAATGGAATTGTAAAATATCACATTTAATGTATATAAATTATCAAAAGTTAAAAATAAACAACTTTCATATAATAATACGAAAGAATTTGTTTGTAATAAATCATAAAATATATGATTTAAATTTATAGATGTTACTAATTCTTATATTTATTCATTTTATTAGTATTAAAAGAAATAATTCTATAAAAATGAAAAATACCATCATAATAAATAATAAAGTACCATTTCAACTTTAAAAAATGTCCACATTATTTACTAACGTATATTTATTTATATAATAATCAATATGTTTGTCAATTAATTACAATACTTCACAATAAAATAGTTGTAGTATTGTTTTTACCATTATCATTTATAAAGTTTAGGTTTCTTATCATTATTTTTTATTGTTTTTGTTGGGCGATTAAAGAAAGTTGAGCATTTATTCAAAATAATTTTAAAACATTCCACTTATGCCATTTTATGATTATGTATCTTTAATTACTTATAAGTACTAGTATTGTTTGTTAAAAATAAACAACATATTTAATGTAAATAAACACGTATATACATATTTTATACAAATTTAAAACATTGATACACTTTTAATTTTCATTTTACACAATGAAAAGTCTAATATTTAACACTAAAAAATAATTAAAAAACAAAAACAAGACACTATACAAAAAATTATCTAAAACATTTTTTTTAAATAATTGCTGAATAAATTATTAACAATATACTATTTTCTTTACATTGTATTACAAAAAATGAATAAATAATAATATTCAAATTATACTATGATAAAAATCTTTCGAGAAGAATAGAGTATCATTTTAAACGTCAGAAATGTGATTATAGTGGATTTCTGATTAGGATGGCATTTGTTAATAAGTAAAAGTTTTTAATCAATTCCCTATTCTTTCAATATAGCCAAAAAAATGTTTATCTAAATAACAATAAATAAGATAAATCTTTATTTATAACGAAAATTTAACTTAACTAGTAATACTAGATACAAAAGTAAGGAATTATTTTAGCTCTATGTAAGATATGAAGCATTATTATGATCAATACAGATAGGCATACCAATTAATTATACATTTATATACAATATATTTTTATCTGAACAAATAAATAACGTTGAGCGTATAAATTATAAACATTGAAACAAAATAAAATATTTAACAAAAATTTGTCAATATTTTAACAGGTATATTTAAAAAAAAAAGTGGTTGATTTGTATCAAATTTTTACAAAAGTAAAATTGGTTATTATTTAAGACACAAATTATTTGGAATAATAAACTATTGCTATATTTAAACATTTAACTGAACGTATACATACGTAATTATACGAGATTGAATTAATTTGACAATTAACTAACAAACGTTTATGAATAATGTATTTTTAATAGTTAAGCATACACCGAGAGAGGTTTTACAGTGGGCATTAATGAAAAAAGAAGTCCCGAAAAGGTACGCTAATATAATAGAAGATGAGTATGATGGCACTTGTATCAGGGTAAAAAGCGTAGGAAGAGTAACAGTAGTTTTTGTGTAAGAGTAGGAGTGCACCAAGGTTCTGTTTTAAGCCCTTACTTATTCTCTATAGTGATAGATGAAATGATGTTGTTTGCTGACGATGTAGTGTTAATAGAAGAAAATAGGAAGGAAATTAATCAAAGGCTAGAGGTGTGGAGATCAGCTCTTGAAGAAAAGGGTTTAAGAATAAGTAAAAGCAAGACAGAATATATAGAGTACATGTTTGACAAAAGAGAACATATGGTAGGTGAAATGAGGAGATCAGTGACAATAGGAGAGGACGTGAATGGAGAGGTAGAAAGTTTTAAGTATTTAGGGTCAGTTGTGCAAAAGAGCGATGGTATTAAAGACAATGTAATACACAGGATTAAGTGCGGGTTGTTGAAGTGGAGAGAAGCTTCTGGAGTCTTATGCGATAAAAGAATTCCAATGAGGCTGAAAGGTAAATTCTACAAGACTTTAGTGAGACGAGCTATGATGCATGGTTCAGAGTTTTGGGCAGTTGATAAGAAAGTAGAGTAAATAATGAGTGTAGCAGAGATAAGAATGCTTAGATGGATGAGTGAAGTGACTAAAAATGATAGAATAAGAACATATAAAAGGAAGTATAGGTGTAGCGTCAATCGTGGATAAGATGAGAGAAAAAAGACTTAGATGGTTTGGTCATGTTATGAGGGGATGAGAATGTAAGAACAATTATAGAAATGAATGTTGAAGGAAGAAGAGGTAGAAAAAGACCAAAAAAGAGATAGAGGGATGTTATTGAATGCGATATTAGGAAAGCTGATGTGAGCGTTAAGGATGTTGGATATCTTGTCAAGTGGACGTTTAGGATAAGGGTGGTCAACCCCAAGTGATTGAGATTAAGACGAGGAAAAAAAAGAAGATATAAACGACTCAATTTTTATAATATACTGTCAGATACAAAGTTCATGAATGATTTAAAATTTTAATGCTCTTGTAATATCTTCAATTGTATTCTTACAAAATTTGTTATATTTATAATTCTATCACATATATTTTTTATCATTAATTTTCAAACATAAATAATTGTTTGTGCTAAAAATATTAACTTAAAGGAATTTATTTTTATATTACAGTGTATTCACTTACAATACATCTTTCAAATAGTTTTTCATGGTTTTTGATTAATTTATTCTTATTCAATTATATAGTGAATATCGAGTTGGTTTTATAACAATTTAAGCGAGTGAGTATAAATGAGTGTATATGAATGTTTGTTTCTTGACTACATTTGTTTTACACATGATAGTGTAAAGGGTAAATGTTGTTGTTCCCATATTATTACCATTCACCCCCTGTAGCTCTTATTCATTGTAACAATAATAAGCCTAATAACATGTTTTTGTAATGTTATTATAACATATAATGTTATAAAAATGTTTTTATAACAATACTTTTTAAAATTGTTGCCTGGGAATTTTATTATATGGGAATAATAATAAAATTATATAAATAGTACATATTATGTACAATGTCTATTTCAGTTATAGAATACTCAGACCACAATATATAAATATAAAAAAATATGTATGCTATTTATCCTATTGAAATATTGTAGTTATCACGTTTTTTTGACGTTGCATTGTCTTTTCTGTCATGTGCCGATAAAACAAAATCATTTACCAATCAAAAATACTTACAACTTAATGTCACAAGTACCACATGTGTTGAAAAGCAATTTCGATTAATAGTAAAGTTTACACTAGAACGGTTTACTATATTCAAAAGTAAACAAATAAAATTGAATACAAAATCCTTAAAAATATATTACGTAACATTTGATACATTTTCGTTGAAGTACATGATCGTTAGTTTGGGCTTACTGATCATCTGGATTTTCTCATCTTATTTATGTTATCGCAGAACCTAAAGTCAATTCTAACCATGTTTTTAAGCGAATCATATCATTTGAAACACTGTCAAAAATAAAATTTATGTTTTTGTATGACTTTTTCTTACTTTCATTAGTAAACATTATGTACAACTTTTAAATAATCTAAGGACCTTAATTGTATATTAAAATAAGACTGAATATAATAACCTAATATAAATTAGGTTTTAAGTTGATCAACTTTATAGAAATTAATATTACTAAAATTAAACAGAAGGTAAAATCGTAAAAAGTTTTATGAAAAATGGAGTATACATTTATATAATTTTATCATACACCTTGTTGTTATTTATAGTACGAGTAAAAAATCATTGATGGTTTACTACTAAACTATATTTATATGCCTGCTTGTAAATTTTAACAACTTCATTATATCTATTCAAAAATAAACAAAATACTTAGGTTTAATTCTAGATAAATGACTAACCTGGGTGCCTAACCAACCACAAGGAAAAAAAGAAAAAGGTAAACATTAGATTGTGTCCTTTTCTTCCTCTGCTCAAGTATAACCTGCTACTCAGGACTAAACTACTCATATAAGTGAATAATTCGAATGTGGGCTTATGAGGATTAGTTAAATCTTCAACAATAAGATCTGCATAGCCGTTTTAAAATTTATCACTTCGAATGCTCGCAAATACTCCTTGGTACATTATTAATAATAATTTATATAAAGATTTATAAATAGACATTGTTAACAAACTTGCAAAATTACACTACTTTAGATTTCACACCAAACTTAACTTAAATTTAAATCTTTCAATATAACATATGTACAGGACTATTATTTCAAACAACCTTTTAAAACGTAACTGGAATAGAAATCTATTAATATATCTCAACTTTACTTATGAAGGTGTTACCAAAGAGTGGCTTCCTTAATTGCCTTTTAAGATACTTTAGAAAAAAAACTTATTGTATATGTGCTTGTATAAATTGTTTTTCTAAAATAAAAAAAATATTTATATCTACATATTCATTAAATATGTAAAAGAGAGGTATTTTTCTGATAAATTGTTTTATCCTATTGGAACTTGATAAATAATAATTGTCAACCAATCTTATAACACATTCTTGTAATATCCAATCTCGATTCATAATACAACTTAAACGTCTACCCAAAACTCTGCATTTGATATTAACATAATTTTACTCGATAACAATAGATCTTAAATCTTCAAAGTAAAAATTTTACTTTTTATTAACTAGAATTTTTACATCTCCATTTATTACTTATGATTTTATTCGCTATTTTCGTTATTTTTAACGATAATCCATGTGTAAAATTTTTTTAAATGACCTCCGGAAGTCCATATTACATCTGGTATAGATTATTGGATTGACTGTAGAATTTAGATACCCCAGCCACGTAACTACATTGACGAGAACTTTAGATGGAGGGCAGCATATTTTACAAAACGGGAAGTAAAGGTAGATGATAAAGAACGGTAACCAACTAACGACGAACACACCCATAATGACTCCAAGAGTTTTGGCAGCTTTTCGCTCCTTAGATAACGATATGCGCTTCTTATGTTCTAACAGCTGGTTGACATGTTTACCACTCTTTGGTAGTTGAGCGGTTTTAACGGAAATAGCTGTTGCAACATCCACTTCATCACTACTACTAGCTGAATCACCAGTAGCTATTTCAGTACGTTTGGTCTTTTCTTTGTGATGTTTTACTGATCCACTACCACAATCAGCCTGGATTTTTTGTTGGTTATTTTGAGGTAATGCTACGCGAGCTCTTCTCCGCAGTCTACGTCGCGTAGCTATATAAATTCTTAGATATGTTATGCTCATCACAACTAGTGGAATGTAGAAAGAACCCATAGAAGAGTATACTACATATCCAGGGTGAGTGGTTAACGCACATGGCGTTTGTTCATCGAATGCTTCTGGCCAGTCGTTCCAACCAATTAACGGCGGTGAACTTATAACAGCACTTGCTAGCCATACAATGGCCACTGTCCATAATACGCGAGACACTGTTCGCTTTTGAGCGTATGCAATAGGCTGAGTTATAGCTCGGTAACGATCCAAAGCAATTGCGCACAAATTGAGAATAGATGCTGTGCAGCATAGTACGTCACACGTTAGCCATAGTTTACAAACAACACCACCAAAATGCCATACTCCAGTAATATTATACACTACGTTTAGCGGTAGCACGCCAATAGCTACCATTAAATCAGCTACAGCTAATGATACAATAAATATATTGGGAACAGATCGCAAGGGTGGATATTGAACAACGCTCATTATCACTAAAATGTTACCAAAGATTGTGACTATGATTGCTGCGCCAGCAGCCGTGATTATAGTCAACATGACTGGTCTGGACAATGATTCGTGGTCAGATATACAACCTACTGCTGTACTATTCACCATTTTGAATCTGCAAAACAAATAAAAAGTATTTGTAAAATAAATAATTTTAGGTGCAAAAATATTAAGATAAAAACATTTTTTTTATGCAAAGTTAAGTATACCATAAAAGTGGGTAAGTTGATGCAAATAGGCCAATAAAAACAATATTCAGAAATAAATGTTTTTGAATAATACAATAAAAGCTCAATTATAATGATACATTTTTATTGTAATCAATTGGTTGTATATTAAGAACCAATTTTGACTGATTTATCCTTGTTTTTTGATAAAACTGCTGATAAATTCTTCAATAATTCTACCACCATAAATTTTACTCGACTTTGTTATCGCGTATATCATAGAAGGAGTATAATCATTTCAAAAATAAAAAATTTTACGACTTCTCGAGTATATGGGTAACTAATTTGTGGCATACCTATCTCAATCCGTAACGCATTATGGCTAGGTGCGAAGGCATCGGGGTTTGGTTCTGTTATGCTTAGATTTGTAAGTTTTCTTTTCCTCTCTGACACTTACATTAACATTTAAACAAGATGGTAAACATAAACATAAAAAATAATAAAAATATTAATAATACCTAACCCAGATCCACGCGGCAAGCGTTATAAAAGAAACAAATTAAACTGATTGAACTAATACTGTTTATCTTGTTAAACGAAAAGAGATCTCTCACGGATAATCTGAATTACTTTATGGTATCAATTACTCAGTTATGTAGAGACATGTTAAAAATCAGTACATCAAAATACAAGTAGACCAAATTTCACTACATTAAAGGAAGAAGAAAAATTGATTTTTTTAGGTATTTTGCTATGCATAGAGTAAGGTTATTCATTTGACAGATATGATTACTTGTTATAGCAAGTAATCTAATATCATATATGTCAAATGATATCCTTTATAAAGGATATCTTGAATACCATGATAAAAAAGTTAAAAGATTTAAAAACGAGACCATGCTAAAACGTAACTGAGCAGATAGTTCTTGTAGTGAACTGTATTTACTTTTTATTTTGCTGGTCTAATGGATTTTATAGGTTTCTTAAATTATTAATAAATATAACACAACCATAATTAAATTTTTTACTTTAATTATTAAATAATTGAAATGCTGTCATATTAGCGGTGCTATCGCTCATCACCAACTAACTATTGATGGTCAAAGTGTTGTTCAAAAATCGTCTACATATATATAATAGGCCTTAACAATTCTCTTAAGAGGCACTAAGATATTTTAACCGTACAAATATAACAAAATACTAAACGTTCGTGAGTAAGTACCTAAAGAATACACTTAATACATACTTGATAAGTCCTCCAGTTACACTTAATGGTGTACCACTGTCAAATATTTTAAACTATGATGAAATTAATTTGAGAGATAATCCTAGCGATCTCAAAATTATTACTATATGCGGTATTAAATATCCAGAATAGTTGTAAAACACCCAATTCAATTATGTTTACAAGTACCAGCAAATTACTGTACTGCCTTACTACTGATGGTAAATTGCTCCTACCATATATTGTTTTCAAAGTAAAAACAATATCTAACTTCTGACACGCAGAAAATCCAAGAGCAGCCAGGTATGCATTTAGCAAGTCTAGATGGTTTAGCACTAAGTTATTTGATGAATAGATTAAATACATTGTAATTCTATATTTGAGGAAATAGTTCGGAAAATAATTTTAAAAAATCATTAACTCAAGGGATCATTTTGATTTAATATTTGACAATAATAATTTTACATTCATACATGATAAGTTGAATAACCCTAAATCATACAAAAAAAAAAGTGGTATATATAAATATCAAATAAACTACAAATCATTGTAATTATTTATTAAATGGATAGATAGAATTAAGCATTATTATATAATATTTTTAAATATAATTATGTAGTATTTTACAGTCCATTTTAGTTGAAAGACATAAGTTTTATTTTTTTAATTCGAAGACTAAATAAATTATGATGTAGCGACCAAAACATACGCAACGAATATTCTCGAATGTTCTCGTTATCAAAAACCTTCGAGAAACTTCGATAACGCCATAAGATAACCTACGCGGGTATAGAATATTCTAGAATTAGCGAGAGCCTTATCGGAGCTATATATATATCGGAAGAATCAGTCAGTTCAGTTAGTTCAGTTCAGACTGTCTAGTCCGCGATACGCTACACGACCGCTACACCCCGCCGCTGTTGTCATCGTGTATTATGTTTACTTCGATTATTTTATTTTTCCTTACTGTATATACATATATTTTCTTTTAGTGTTTATACGTCTATTTTAGTGTTATAATTTTGTTTAATAAAAGTCTACCGCCATTTAAATAATTGTGTGTTGTAAGATATAACCCACAAATTGGTGACCTCGACGTGATGGCGCAGACAGACGAAACAATTGCTCGAGTAGCCGTCAAGATACCGGATTTCATTTCGTCAGATCCCGAACTTTGGTTTGCTATGGTCGAAGGAAGTTTCGCCAGCGCGGGAGTCACTGTTGACAGTACAAAATTCGGGTATGTAGTTGGAGCATTACCGCCAAAATACGCAGTGGAAGTCAAGGACATAATTATGACGCCGCCCTCAGACAGTAAGTACGCCAAAATTAAACAAGAGTTGATAAGACGTCTTAGTGCCTCCCAAGAGGAGAAAACACGCCAACTTTTAGAACGCGTTGAGATTGGAGACCGTAAACCATCACAATTTTTACGCCATCTCCAAAGTCTGGCCGACTCTTCTGTTCCGGAAACGTTATTGAAGACACTTTGGATGGGCCGTTTACCGAAAAGTATACAGGTAGCGTTGGCAATAGTGAAAGATAGTAAGCTTGAAGATCTCGCTGTCCATGCGGACAACATCGCAGACGCATCGGGTCCTTTACTACCACAAATAGCAGAAATGTCGAGAAGTGACACTTTTGAAGCCATGTTGAATCTTAAGATTTCTCAACTTAGTCTAAATATTAATCAGGAGATTGCAGCGTTGAGAAGTGAAGTGGCTGCGTTAAATACTCGCCCCTCGCGTACTCCGGACTCAAGACCAAATACTTACCGTCCAAGGTCACGATCTCGAAGCCGCACTCATCATGGCGCAGACGGAATATGCTGGTATCATTGGCGTTATGGATCCCAATCGAAAAAATGCAAGGAACCTTGTAACTATAAATCGGGAAACGGGACGGGTCATCACTGATGACGGCCAGTGAGCCCGGTCAGTTTCCACGCCGTCTTTTCATCACAGACCGAACTTCCCAAACTCAATTTCTCATCGATACGGGCGCCGACTTGTGTGTTTATCCACGTAGTGCTGTTCCAGGCCACCGCGTAAAAACCGATTACGTCCTATCAGCCGCCAATGGCACGCCTATAAACACCTACGGCACTATCACGCTCAGCCTAAACTTCGGACTTCGTCGAGATTTCACTTGGAGATTTGTGATTGCGGAAGTATCCAAGCCCATCATTGGTGTTGACTTTTTAAGTTTTTACAATCTTTTGGTAGACGTGCGCAATCAATGTCTATTAGACGGACTTACACAACTCACCACTCGTGGTCACGCCGTCAAGTGCTCAATACCATCTATTAAGGTCGTCGTGGGAGAGACGAAATACGACGGTTTACTACGGGAATTTCCAGAGATCACTCGACCGTTTGGGACCCTGAAGGATATCAAACACAGCACTAAACACTTTATCCCGACGACACAAGGACCCCCGGTATCTTGTAAACCACGACGCTTAGCACCTGATAAGCTTAAGGCAGCAAAAAAAGAGTTTGAAGCTATGATCCAACTAGGCATTATCCGACCATCCCAAGGACCTTGGTCATCACCATTACATCTAGTACCAAAGAACAAAACAGATGCATGGCGTCCTTGTGGGGATTACCGCGCTCTAAATGCCCGGACTATCCCAGATCGGTACCCTGTTCGTCATATACAGGACTTCGCGCACTTTCTCCACGGTAAAACGATTTTTTCAACTATCGACTTGGTTCGAGCGTATAATCAAATCCCTGTAGCTGAAGAAGACGTCCCTAAAACTGCAATTGTGACACCATTTGGACTTTACGAATTCCTCTTTATGTCTTTTGGACTTCGAAACGCAGCACAATCGTTCCAACGATTTATTGACGAAGTACTCCGTGGACTTGATTTTTGTTTCAGTTACATTGACGACATACTCGTGGCATCTGTTTCTGAAGAAGAACACATCAAACATTTACAGATCATTTTTGAGCGACTACGCGAATACTCTCTGGTTCTCAATCCTAAAAAATGCGTTTTTGGACAACCAGAAGTAAAGTTTTTGGGCTACATGATTTCTAAAGAAGGAACACGTCCTCTACCTGATAGAGTCGCTGACATATTGAGCTACAAGAGGCCAACGTCAGCTAAGGGTCTACGACAGTTCTTAGGTATGTTAAACTTCTATCGTCGTTTTATACCTAGAGCTTCAGATGCACAATCACCACTAAGTGATCTCTTAGTACCTAATCTAAAAGGTAAAGCACCTATTAATTGGACACCAGAAGCAATTTCAGCGTTCGAGAAATGCAAGGAGGAACTCGCCACAGCCACGCTTCTCGCGCACCCATGTGACAACGCTCGACTGGCTATTGTAAGCGACGCTTCAAACACAGCGGTTGGCGCAACTCTCCAACAGTTCATCAATGACGAGTGGCAACCCCTCGCCTTCTTTTCCAAGAAACTCACGGCGACTGAGACAAAATACGGAGCTTACGATCGAGAACTTCTTGCGATCTATCTCGCTGTCAAACATTTTCGGCATATGGTGGAAGGACGCGAGTTTGTTATATACACCGATCACAAACCTATCACTTTCGCATTTCAACAGAAATCGGATAAGTGCACACCACGACAATTCAGACACTTGGACTTTATTTCACAATTCACCACGGATATTAGGTACGTTCCTGGTAAACAGAATATCGTGGCTGATACCCTATCACGCGTGGACGCATTATCAGACACGTTAGACTACACTGCTTTAGCAATGTCACAACAGGGAGACGACGAATTGAAAAAGTATGCACAAGAAAACACCGGATTGCGACTTAAGCAAGTGGAATTACCAGGCACGAATGTCTTAGTGTTCTGCGACACATCAACTTCAATCGCCAGACCTTTTGTTACAAAGCCTTTTCGACGAACAGTTTTCAATACCATACATCGCCTTGCACATCCAGGAGTTAAAGCCACAGTGAAGCTTGTAAAACAGCGGTTTGTGTGGCCAGGAATTGACGCAGATTGCAGACATTGGGCACGGGCATGTGTCGAATGTCAACGAGCCAAAATCACGCGACATGTCACAGCACCCCTTGGGTCATTTTCTCTACCGTCTCGAAGATTTGAGCATGTTCATTTAGATTTAATAATTATGCCTTATTCCGAAGGATTTCGTTACTGCCTCACGTGCATCGATAGATTTACTCGATGGCCTGAAGTAGTTCCATTGGAAAATCAAGAAGCGGAAACTGTAGCACGAGCCTTCTATACACATTGGATTGCAAGATTTGGTACCCCTCTTCGTATCACAACAGATCAAGGAAGACAATTCGAGTCATGCCTTTTCAAGCAACTTAATTACCTGACTGGTACGAACCATCTTAGAACTACGGCCTATCATCCTTCAGCAAATGGCATGGTGGAACGATCCCATCGGCAGCTTAAAGCCGCTATTAAATGTCATCAGAATAATCGATGGACAGAAACTCTTCCGACAGTCTTATTGGGTATCCGAGCAGCTTGGCGTGACGATCTTAAATCCACCTCGGCAGAATTAGTCTATGGAGAGCCACTTAGACTCCCTGGTGAATTCCTCACGTCAAATAATAATACCGCCAAGTGCGACGACGCAGCTGAGTTTATCAAAGACCTTCGACATCACATTCAGCAGATCCGACCAGTCAATGGTACACGACATGGCGAGAAGAAAAATTTCGTTTTCAAGGATCTAGCAACCACAGAGTACGTATTCATTCGACATGATGGGCCCAAAAACGGAATTCAAATGCCCTATGATGGTCCCTATCGAGTCATAAGTAGGAACGAAAAAACTTTTGTTATTGATATTAATAAGAAGAAAGTTACAGTTACTATAGATAGACTTAAACCAGCATACATCATGGCAGATGAATACTCTAAGGAAAATATTCCGAAAAAGATCCAGACACATACACCCATTACCATTCCCAGGGAGGATCAAAGGACACGTTCCGGAAGAAGAGTCCATTTTCCAGACCGTCTTCAAGTAGGCTCCGCTTGACTCCGTCACTGGTAGGGGAGTAATGTAGCGACCAAAACATACGCAACGAATATTCTCGAATGTTCTCGTTATCAAAAACCTTCGAGAAACTTCGATAACGCCATAAGATAACCTACGCGGGTATAGAATATTCTAGAATTAGCGAGAGCCTTATCGGAGCTATATATATATCGGAAGAATCAGTCAGTTCAGTTAGTTCAGTTCAGACTGTCTAGTCCGCGATACGCTACACGACCGCTACACCCCGCCGCTGTTGTCATCGTGTATTATGTTTGCTTCGATTATTTTATTTTTCCTTACTGTATATACATATATTTTCTTTTAGTGTTTATACGTCTATTTTAGTGTTATAATTTTGTTTAATAAAAGTCTACCGCCATTTAAATAATTGTGTGTTGTAAGATATACACCCACAATATTATTTATTAAACTCTTAATAATTATATTGTGATAAATTTAATTAATTTTTTTATAAATTTATTTAATTCATTATATTAAGTTATTAAAATACAGAGAATTAATATTTTTTTTCTAAAAATAACATATATATTGATATAAAGTTCAAATGTTGTTATTTATATTAAAGAGATCACATAAAAGGCTAACTTTTTTCAAAATGTACAATAAAAATATCCTTTATATGTTTTTAGTTTAAGCAAGAAAAACTTCTTTTATATTCTTTTAGAATTACTTCTGCATTTTCAACCACTAATCTTATTCTCGGATTGATATAATCTCATTTGCGAACTAAACAAACAAAATAAGCTAGTGGAAAAATGGTCTTTAATCTCATACTAGCACTTGACTCTTAAACTTAATATATAACGTATCCCACTGTGATTCACTAATTTTAATATTACATTATAAAGTCAAAATAGTAAATCACGATGGGACACCATTTACATTTTTATTAATTGTTTAAATATTCTAACTGAATTTATTAAGGAATTAATATTTAATCTGATTTTTAACATGTATTTCAAAACTACAGTCTTGAATTAATATAATTTCTTAAATGTTTGTTGAAATTGAAGTCTATTATAGATGTTTTATCGATATTTAAAATCGAGTATCCAACAAAACAATCATATTTAATACAGTTCAATGAATACTTTATTGAATGTTTTAGAAATTAAAACAATGTTGAAGCCTAGATGCTAAAAGTAATTTTGTTGGAAACTTTACGAGTAACCCAGTCTTCTATTTCCTTTAATAAACTTTGGAATTATTTCCAAGTTATACGTTTATATAATAAAGTTACTCTTACTTTTATAGTATAATACACTATACATCAACTGTATATTATACAGATTTATGGTCTATTTTTAACATAACCGTATAAAAAAATAAAATAAAAATATTTTTTTTATTTTAAAAAATAAATAATAAAAAATATGTTTCTTACGTAGTCTAATACAAACAGTATTTTAAAAAAAATTAAAGGAAAATTTTAATTGTACAAAAATTATAAGAGTTGTCAGTTAGATAGATATGTTCTATCCATATATTTATAGGGTAATTTTAATATCATTATTAATATATAAATTAAATTGTAGTTTAATATTTTTAATTACTTTGTAATTGGTTTATTAGGCTTTACTAATATTAATTGAAAGTTTGTTATTACGCTTTTAGGAATAAATAAAGTCGAACTAAGTTTCAAACAATGATATTTATATTTACAAATATAATCTCAGTGTTTATTAAAGACATTAAATTAAACCTCTTGTGAATAATTTTACTAAACTAAAGATATCTTTTGATAGGTGATGTTTTTAAAGGATATGGAGTGGAAAAGATGGATTTCAAACTACACAATCATCTAATTTCAGCACTTGAGTTTACGCTTTATGATTCGAATACGCTTACGTTTGCTTTTTGGGAAATTTTGCTTTTGATTCTAAGCTGATCTTTGATGCGAAGTTATGATTTGTAGAGAAGAACTGAGTAAAGTATTTTCTTGATGAAATATTAGAATTGAAATATTTAAAAATGGTGAAAACAAGATAATGTTTAGAGACAAATAAGAATTGTTTCACGTTGCACATCCCTCTATCCTATAACTAAAAATTATAGAAATTCAAAATGTAATAATACAAAACTAGTTATTAATAAGTCAAAAATGTGTATTTCCAATTTAATATTAAAAAAATAATAATAGGTTCCCATTTAACTTTAGAAAATATCCCTTAACTTTACTTTTAAAAATAAATGTTTTTCTTGCAGTAAACTAGACATTTACTATAATTCATAAAAATAAATAAAATTTTAATCTGTACATTTTTATGATAAAAATAACTCCTATTGAACAAATAATTTTCGAGATAATTTTTGAATTAAAAACAAATGCTAAAACTGTCAAATTTCTTTATGTAAAATTAATTATGACTTTTAATTGAGAATCTATACAGAAATTATAAAATAATCCTAAAGTAAATAAAAATTAAGGCTATATTAAAAATATTATTAATTTAAAACAAAAGAATATTTTTTACTTAAGAGTAATTAGCCACAAGTGATCAATATTTATTATATCCTTTAGTAAGTGCAGAAAAAATATTTTATACCCAAAAAACCTTTAAATACAGTAATACAATCACATTTTGTGCACATATCTTTGTTCGGCTAATTAAACACAACTAGAAATTCGCCTAAAACGTAAATATTCTTAGAGAATGTCGTTAGGTAAGATACGTACGACAAGCAGTCGACACTTACCGTACGAACGCGTAACATTTAATTAAAATTATTTTAACTTATTATTTTTAGATACGTTATATTTAAACAATTATAATTCTTATGATATTATATGGCACGCCGTCAGCTCCACAATTGACCCTCTCAACATCTCTCTTATCACAAGTCATGTACTATTTAATTTTATTATTAATAAACCTTATTATTTGATTTTGTTATACTTTTATTTGTACGACTCTAGGTTGTTTATCTAAGGGAATATCTAAGGGAATATCTAAGGGAAACCTTCATTACTCAAGATAGATATAGTCTAACCAACTATCCTATTATGGATCCCTTAGGTTACTGATACGGAGCTTGTACTCAAATAGTGTCGTATCAGCAGTTTTATTTTAAATCAAGATACTTTACATCTTATTTTAAGTATTATTGAAAAAAGCAAATTTACACACTATATTAAATATTTTGTCATTTTTTTTTTTAATTAGAGGATTTTACTATAGATTGAAAATTTCTGTATTACTATCATATTAAATGTGGGTTTGAAATAAAAACTTGTCCATTGAATTAAAAAAAAAACAATGAATATGTTTTCAATTTTGTTTCAATTAATTGCTCGTGTACATTAATGTTCGACTATGACTATTATTTATTATTACACGTTTTTCAGTCGCATTCTTCTACCCTCCTAGGTATCAAAATTCTAATAAATTGCAAAACACTAGTCCAAAAGTTGTTACCAAGCAGCTACTTTTTTAATCATATAATTTTCTATGTATAAACTAACTGGTTTATCTACCTATATCATTAAAAAGTAAGGGTAATTTTTGTAAGACCTTGCATGTATTAGTAATCTAATAAACACATCAATGGAAGGCTTTAGGATTCTCCTAACAAATTTTAACTTCAATTCTTTTTCAAATTATAGTCAAATAACAAAAGACAGAATAATAAAACTTTTGGAAGAAACCTCATCGAGGTAATAATTTAATCGCATAAAGAATTTTATAATACTTTATTATCATTATAAGATTTCAATCTATAACCGTCTCCTCTATGCTAGTTGCTCATACTATATTGATTTTCAACTACACTGTTTTATTTTATTTACGTTATTCCAATAGTAAAAAAGTGTTAACAAGCTTAACATTAACACGTGTTAACAAGTGTTTTTTGGCTGTGGTACGAGAATAAAATGTATTTTGTTCCACATATACTCTTAAAAATGATCCAATTATCTTTTTTTTTATTTCAAGTACAAAAATATTTTTGCCATTTTACAAAAAACATAATACAAAGAACAATATTTTTGTGGTCGTTTGGTTAAGTTATTTTTTGGTTTAAATATATTAAATACGCTTGGGTATCTAATATTATATTAATTAAACTTTTTATGCTTTATCTTAAATAAATTTATCTTAATTATAAATTAAATACTGACATATTTATTGTTAAATACCATTTTCATCAAAACAAAAATCTTTTTTTTAAATTTTAAATTGTTATTTTATATTATATTTTATATTTTATTGTTAAATTATTATTTTAGTTTGCAAACATAATCACGACAAAAATATACCCATCAAAACAAAATGACAAGTTCATTTAATTTACTATCAAACAAAAAACTTTGATTACTACAAAGTTTTACTTAAAATTAATTGATTTTTTAAAGTTTAATTTAGATTGATTATGATTATTTTTATAATTTAAATGTTATTTCAATGCAGCCTTTTTATTTAATTTAAGTACTCTCGGATACATAAAAAATCACTGATTATATACTTAATATATTATATTTTAAAATCAATTGGAAGTGTAGGTATTTTTTCCAAGAGTATACTACAGGAAGGGTAAATATGTCGGAGAAGACAAATTTTACTATAGAAATTGTACGAGAATAAATGATTAATGAAAATAGAAACAAAACATATTACTTATTCAAGAATTATTCACAATACGCAAAAGGTTAAAAGTCAGCTCATTAGTGACTTCATAAATTTGCTAATCACCAACTTATAGCCTCATAGGGTTTTAATATTAATTCTACTGTAATGACCGAATGAATTCTGTTAGTCATAATATTTATTATTACTACATTTTATCAAAAAGAAAAACAATTTTCTTCATCAGTCATAAAACAACCACATAAGAAAATGTGACTTAAAAATGAATAAGATTGCTCCTACAAACCAAATTTATTTTTTCCTTGAATCATTGCCAATTCGTCTTTCTCTTCGGTCCATTAGTAGATCGATTTTCTGATAACAGTGGGAGAAATGTGCACTATCATTGTCGTTGTCATTAACAGGCCACCGTCAACCCGTTGAACTGCCAAACTTCCTATTACATTCTGAAATATTGATCGATTCATAAAATATGCACCTGTTGTGGTTTTCTTTGGCAATCATTGTGTAATGGTTAAGTAATAAGGCGTATTCAAACATCAAACTACTTTTTGTTCATCTTATTTTTTAGCTTAAATATCAATAAAATAATACTATCGACATCTAAACATTATACATGTACGTATAAAAATAATATTCATATGGAATTCCGCATAAGATAATGTAAATTATAATTGACTATAATAATTATTATCATAGTCTAAAAGTTTTTAGCCTTTAAAAGATCCTGACAAATTTTAATTAAAAATAGTGCCAGTTATATTAAAATGCTAATGGAATTGTTTTTGAAATAAAAATCATTACTTCGAGTTGTTAAGAAAATCTCTAACTATTTTATTAGAGTTCAAAAATATATTTCCCGTTAAGAAAAACATTCCTCTAACACAACCTTATCCAAGCAACGGCAGAGATACATCAATCGAAAATAACATTAGTATTCCTGTGTGCAATACGTTAACGTTTACATCTATACGATTACGATTAATAATTAAAATCAGATATCCTATTAAAACATTTACGGATGTCCAAAACACAAATTGACATCTCAAAAAAGTATCTAAAGTTACTTCTCAACAATGAAACTTTGTTACTCCACATAAAAGTTTAAAAGTATTACACCTCAATTAGTGTATCTTTGTGAGGTGTGATTGTTATATAAAAAATAGAAACTAAACGACATTCTGTATGATGTAAATGCGAAATTATAGAGACATGTGTGAGATTTACCGGCGCCAGGTCGTATAAATTTGCTGTCATATCTTTTTACCCTACTGATTGCGCGTCTGTTTAAATATGATGCTCTAGAAGATGTCATTTTCCTTCACTTATGATTAAATTAGAATTTGTTTTAAATAAGAGTGTTGAGTGTTTTAGTTTGTATGAAATTACATTTAATTAGTAATAAATGTTAAACGCTATATTATTAGATATTATTTATTGTTTACATATTACACTGAATAATATAACGTATTTATTTTAGTCAAGTATTAATAAAAGAATACAGGAGGGTGAGGAAAGTTTAAGCCCTTAGTCTTTAATTAAATCTCTTTAAGAAAGCATTCAACATAAAAGCTTGAAAGTTTATATTAATTTTAACTTAAAATTTATAAAGTTATTAACATGTTATAGTGAACGCGGATATTGTTATTTTTATCACTAGTCATTTCTCGTCCGCACTCTTCTTCTCGCCTAAAACTATTTCTTATTTCGGGTAGATTAACTTAGATATGATTAAAATATCAAACCACATAACTTCAAATATTTATATTTACATTATTTCTAAAAGATATTCAATTAGTTTTAGTTTAATTTTATATTTGTGTTCTAAAATTGTGTAGGCTTCGCCTAGTTTTGTAGTTGCCCTAGTTCTTAATTTCTTCATGCTACCATTTAAGTTACGAAAATGTATTATCTGCTGTGGCCAAAATATAATCGTCTACAGTTTTGTAGCCTTACAAACTAATAAAATATTATTCAATAACATTTTAATGAGGGGGGATTTAAAAAGGGCACTTCGAATGGCATTTTTGAGAATATAATTTAGATGCAAATAAATGTAATTATTTAAAAATTAAAAAAAAAAGATAAGTAGTTATTGAATCAACTAGTACTAGAAAATATTTTTATCTGGTTAAATATAAAATTATTAAATTGAATTTCTAAGTAAGAAGAACATAAATGGTTTGACTATAGTTTCTTTAAAAACACGTTGCTTATTTTTATATTGTAAAAATACTTATTACTATGTTCTTACCACTTATATTATACATGTTTTATTTCCATTTACTTAATTCATAATACATATTAATTGACATAAAGGGAAATGCTGATGTGACAATTCCACTCGTTTGTAGCCCGGGGCTACTGACATCGAACTAACAAAAGGCAGTTGTATTTGAGTGGCCGTTACAGACATAATTTTCAATGCTTTTACTTTCGTCTTATTTATATTATTAATAACATAACTAGTTTTATTCAACGACTCATCTATCGCCAATTGTTACCACAGCTAACTAACTCAGTCTCACTTGGATATACCTACTAACCAATTGTACTATAATTCAGGTCAGACGTATTGTACATTACATATAACGTATACATATAATGTATTTACTGAACATCTAAAACATATCTTTACTTTGTCGTTGACATAAAACAATAGTCTAACTTTATTATATTAAGTTTTATTGTAGAACTTTATTATATAATTAAAACTCATTTAAGGAGATAGTGACAATATTTGGACAGACGTCGGGTAGCCTCCCATTCTTGGTTTTGATCAAGATCCTCAAGTATTAAACAAGCCCCTAACAATATTTATTCAGTAAATAACTGACTATTTAATGTTCATCGTTATGTTATGAAAAATATGATTGTTGTTTTATTTTTGAGTTTTATTCATGTAGTCATTTTAATATTTATAAAAGGTTTTACTCTTTACATTTCCGAATAATTAGATAGTATAAATTTCATAAATATGTTTTAACGCAAAACAATAGTACACTTCAAATGGTTCTAAAATAGTCAAGTAAAAAAAAAATTAAAATCGAACTAACCAAGTGTGCAATTTCAGTAGTCTCGTATTGTAGAGCCAGTTGATTCTTGCCAGTGGAACTGGAGCATTTTTAGTAAGTTTTTTTAGTAAGTTGTTTAAGCGGAAAATCTTTAATTATATAAATATTTAAAGACGTATGTACTCGGATCGTAAGTGCTCGCCACCATTTACTAAGTAATTGTGACAGATGTCATTCTCAAATACTATTATGAGAGTGGACCAATGGTAGTTTAGATCAAAGAAGCCTGATGACCGACAATCCCGAAGAGGATTTATTCGATACATAACAATGGACTTTCAACTTCAAACAGCGCTCCAAGTGGCTAATGGCTAGTTATATTATTTTTTTTGTTAATGTGTTAATAAATTCAATTACTTAATTTATATGCAAGAGAATCATCTCATAAGTCAAAATTTAGTAAATTGTCTGTTTATTTCTTTATTTAAATACAATGCAAAAACACCCGACCCATTCTTTATATTTTGATTTTAATTTAAAAAAGTGTTATTAAACCAAATCGTGTTTAGAGTTGGTGTAGAGTACTGAAGATCACTTTGGGAATTGAGAATTTAGAATATTCTATATTTCATTTTTATTTAAGTATTTTTTTTTACTTTAATAAATATACAATTTTCAATTTAAATTAATTAATCTATAAATTCCTATAGTTCAAATGTCTTATATTATTTTCATCTAAAATTACCATTGCGATTGTTTTGAAGTAACAACAAATTTAATTTCATTTATTCAGCCTATAGTGTGTAAATTAATTGGGAAGTTAAATAAAAATAATTTGTCTGAGAATAAAATATTCTTAAGTCAAATTGAATAACAGGTGCAACGGTGCACCAATACTTGCAGTACTGGACCAATCCTGACATATGTCTGATACGTCAACGTTTTTTCTCACTGGCAGATCAGTACTAGAGCTTTTGTAAAATTAGTATTACTCTGCCAGCAATGACAGCCAAGTACTGACTACCGATGCTGAGAAAAAACAAATTATTCAATCGTGAAAAATGTTCAATAATTTACAATGTTAATGACAGAAATTTTGTGGGCATGCGGTGGAATTTAAAGGAGGTTTACACACTTTTCAAATCCAAAGAAAATTATTTTTATATACGTATCTCACCAAATATATTTTTTTTTTAAATTTGATGTCACTTATTCAATGTTGATACATTTCCTCTATTAATTTTTATTTACAACGGTAGTGTTTTACGATTCCCATTTCTTTAGCGACATTTTAAATATTGAAAAATAATAATGAAATTTGTTTCGTGCTATACAATTTAATGCAATTAATGTAATGATAGCTTTCTCGTTCATTAGATAAAAGCAAATAATCAAAAATCATATATATATATATATATATATGCAAATATAATATCAAGTGTGTATTAATTTGTGACTATTTTTAGGAGATCGGTATTACCCTACAAAATTCTATTGGAAATAGCTAATGTGGACAACGCGAACAAGCATCTCACACATAACAGCCACAGTTTGAAACCTATTAGTCTGGACATACAAAACTATCCGTTTTTGTTCCATCATTACGATGAAACTACTGATGCAATAACAATTCTGAAAACAGATCTGAATTTAGCAACATGTTACTTAAGTATCGGTCAGGCTACATTTTTCAGCGCATAATCAAATAAATCATAATTACAAAAAAGTAGCTTTATCGATACTTAAATAACATGATACTGAATTCAAATCTATTTACAAAATTCTTATTGTATTAGTAGTTTCGTCGTACTGATTGAATGAAAACGGATGGTTTTTGACTAAAAAACGGTCGGTACACAGACGCCTTAATATATTTTAGGAATGAAAAATATTACGCCCGAACAGCATTATTAATGAAAATGATGATAATTTATTAGACAGACAAACATTCCTAAAAATAAAGGCAATGGTATATAAAAACATAATGTTGTATACCGTTGCCCACACTTACCTACTTTTAAACTATAAAGCTTAATACGAATCCTCAGAATGTTTAGTAAACAAAATTACAAAGTTAAAGTATTTATGCTAAAAGGTATCAAAAAAACTTAGTTATAATATTGTAATAAATGTAAATAGTACGGATATTAATGAAGTATAAACGTTTTCTTTCCTACTAACTCCAGTACTCATATAATTTGATAAATTATATAATTATGTCAACAATTATTTCATACCCACATGAAAAATAAATCTATATTTTTCAAATCATGACATTAGTCTACTCATAGATATTACAAGATTAGTTTAATATTATGTATGTATATAAAATGAACTCTTTTCCTACGTTTTTTACGAGAACTTTAAGGTCAAATTTTTTATCCACAACTTTCTGAAGATGTAAATGTTTCAGCACAATCGGATGAACAAACGTAAGAACTTATGACAGATAGACAGACAAACATTTATATTAATCTTACAGATGATTTTTTTCTTTTGAAAAATAATATACAATAATCAAATATAATTCAATTAAATATTTGTTTAACATAAACTATTTTAAAATATTTTATGCGTTAATAATTATTCCATTTCCTTAGTAATTAAATTTAATTATAACTACAGAATGCTAAGCTTGAAATTTACAATTACCTATTGTTAAAGGAAACGAAGCAGCGTTTTATGTTTTATAAACATTTTTTTGTTCATTTTTATGAATTACAAGGATTATTAACATGACAAGAAGTTACAATAATAAAATATGATAGAAAAAAATTAAGCTTTTTTTATAGGAAGCCTAAAACTAAATGGTTATATTTATTTGCGTATAAAATAGTACGATCGATAAAACAGGAAAAGTATAGAGCGTAACAGAAGATTATGAAGTATCATTTAATTGATTAAAGTTGATTTTCTTGGAAAAATATTTAGTTTATTTCAACCATTGATAAATACTACGCTATGGATTATCAAACGAATGTAGTATTGTATTGTGAAATATGTTTGTAAAAAATCGTTTTTTCGCCTTTCAGTATTTTTGATATCATATTGTAGAAAAACTCTGTCCAACATTATAACACTGAATTGTTAAAAGGAAACTTGTTTTTTCTTTTGCTTTGAACGTTGTCTAACATTAATTCATTATTGAAAAGCTACATTTTAAATTATTTAATTATATTTTTTTCTTCAATAATTGAAACACTAATTATAATATTTATTAAATTCAGCGTTATAGTCCCAAATTAAAAAAGTAAATTTTCAAGTTAATAAAAATTGTTCTCGTGTATTTTGGACACCGTAAAAATACATTTAAGTTACGTGAAAAATATTTGAGTTATACGAATAAAGAGATTTAATGAGTAATAATATAATTATTATTGTTTAACATAAATAAATTGTAAAGATGTCTCATGTAGATAATGACACCACTTACGTCGCAATAATGTAGTCGATGCTGGTTTTGACGGTAGAACCCGAGGGCCGTTTTTTATTCATGAAAAACAACAGATTATTTTAAAAAAAGAACCCAACACAATTAATGATAATCTTCGCATGATATCGCGGTACTTGTTTGGCGTGGCGACGCGGTGTCCGGCACGTCAAACGTCAAAAAGTTAGCAGCGACTGGTGCGGTTCGTCAAGTCCGGTCGTGCAACACGTTCGGAGCCGGTGGCGTATGTCCTCGACGTTATCAGTTTGACGACGGGACGGAGACTTATCATTTGCGACGGGTCATAGAAGACCGTGCTGAACTTTGCACCATGGCGTATGGCGCGCGGTATTGGTCAGTTAAACTATCAAAAACCCGTTAGTAGCATTACCTGATGGTAACGGCTGATAAAGTTGGCGCGGGACGCGGGGCACCGTGTCAATAAAAAACTAAAAAGGTAGAAATCTTCTTAAAAAAAAATAGTGTCTTAAAAAAACTCAAACAAAATAAAATTTTTATTTACTATATTAAAGCAAAACAAACACAATAAATTTATCTCAAATCATTTATTGTTTATATTATCTGCTGCATTTTTTTCTCCTCAGTGTTTTCCGTACGAACGATCAACTGGTTCTTTACTTCGCAACCATCGGCGCTTGCGTCTTCACGTCAGTCGGCTGTTGTTCCTTACTCCATTTGTTATTTTTATTTTATTGTTCATATTTACATTAGTCAGCACTGAGATTTTGTAACAATAACCTTAAAACTACTAAATTACTTATTTTTAATTTTTTAACGTACACAGAAAAGTAAAAACAATAAAAAAATGTATTTTAAAATTGAAAATTTGTAGATAGAAAATTTTAATTAGTTTACATTAGTGTATATGTAATTCTAACGGTGCCTACAATGCATATTTATTAATGTGTTTCATTTACACAAAGATTAGTTTTACCAAATACATTTGGCGGTGCTTATAATATAAATAATTATAATTATTATCAACCATAATTAAAGTAAACTTATAAACTAGTTTCAATGATGTTTATGATAATCATTAACCGTGATTTAAATAAAGATAACATAGATTTTGTTTCGATAAAATTATTATTATGAAAACTTAAATTTACTTTCAACGGTGATTATAATTTTATAATTACTAACAGTGATAAAAGTAAACAAAAAATAATCCTTATAAATTATTTTATGTGATGTTTATGAAATTAATAATTAACCATTATTAAAATATATTATAATATTTAAAAACAAAGTAAACAAATTAATCCTTTTTAATCATTAATATTATCTATAATAAATATTATTTATAAAAAAATATAGACTTCATTCCATTATTAATTTTCTTTATGTTTTAATATTAAAATATATCAATATTAAAAATAAAAAAAGTTAATTTAAATATTAGCCAATAGGACTTATAGTGTTCTTATGCAGAATATTCAACTATCTTCATAACAGATGGGCAATATGAAACAGTACACACGTGAGTGACTATTCTGGAATTTTAAGTTCATCGGGAGCATAAACTAGGCAATCCTAGAAACATTAGCGTTTGTGTATAAGCAAACTAAATCCCTCGGTCCACAACAAACAATAATAATCATCAAGAATAACCTTAAGACCAATAAGTCTTTCAGTCGTTTGTACAAAAAGTGTAATTCTGTGACATTAGTGTAAATATTCAGTGTTTTAATTTTTGGACATTTATTGTAAATAAACTAAAATACATTTCATTTTTATTTATTAATTAAACAATGTTTTTCAAGAAGTCAGTCTCATTATCGACTATATTTTATTAATGATAGATATTTTTTTTTGTCCTTTATTATAGTTTTAATTTTAGTTGCTATAGAAGTTAGCAAGAACTGCCTATGCACTCAGACCTATAAGTCCACTTTTCGTACCTCCTACCGAATTAAATTAATTCACATAAGTGTTTCCACCGAAGTGTTGTTGCTATTGTTGAAAATTTAAGACTATAGGACGTCCTACTAGGCCGCATGTATATATATCCAAAGAGTCCTTTCTCTCTAGCGAAATTAAGTATCTCTTTGTTTTTGTCTTTCAATTCAAAAATAAATAAATAATAGTTAGAAAAACAACTCAGTTATAATCCTAAGTAACTTATAAGCAAGTGACAATGACTAATGAAAGAACATAATTGGTTTAGGTGAAGTGACAGTAGAGCCGTTTCTATATCGAAGATGTACACATGTGCGACTGACAAGACTTTTAACAGTGTGATACTATAAGATTTGAGGATTCACAACTGAAACGTTCAGAGGTATTGTACATTATATTTTTATATCAGATTTAAAGGTAATGAACAATATATTTTGAAAAGAATCAAATTAAATTATCGGTTGATAATATAAGCTCTCCGGTTCCTCGATAATTTTTATAATTTCACTTTGTCTTTAACTTCATATTTTTTGATAAAGATTTTCAATGGTAAATTTTAAATCAAAGAGTTCTTGACTCCATAAATTTAAAACTTATTTTAAAAGATTTAGAACAAATGCATTCTCTAAGTAAAATGTAACAAGTAGTTATTAAGAGTAGTATTTCGTATTGAGTAGTATTTGTTAAAATTTTAACTACATTTTTACTCATTTTTTAATTATATATGAATTCCATTTGAGAATTTAATGTTCAGGTGGATTTCATTCTATCTTGGATTAATAAGACTTTAAATGATATGTTTTAAGTCTACCACTGCGTGTACTGTTTTTAATAAATTGATATCGTACGTTACAATCTATTGATCAGGCTTATAAAGTTGTATTCCAATTTTGACATTATAATTGATGACTCTAATTCGTGTGGGTACTTATACTAAAGTACCAGTAAAGAAGAAACAGCAAATTCATTTGTAGGTTGTAGACTGTACTGTGACAAATTATACCGTTACAGCTCAGCAAAGGATTTTTCTAATTACCTACTGAATTCTATACAGTCTTGCTAGTTATCGGGTACATTATGCCGGTTTATGAGTACACAGGATAAAAGTTAATGTATTGCTGATGGCATCAATCATATCATATCCATTATTTTACTTTTGATTTAATAAAATACATGCTTATTTATAAATCATAGAAAAAAATAATTCAACTTTTCAAATCATTGTTTATATAAATATAGTACAGATATAATTTAAAGTTGTCTTAATATTACTATTTAAAAAGTAAATTTTTCATGAACTCAATAAAAATTAATTCTTCAATAATTATAATGCAAAAATGTACATCAATTTCACGTGAGCGCTATTGTATTGATTATTGTAAGTACCAATGAAATTGAATAAGTTGTATTTTAAATACTCTTGACAAAGTAATAAATAATTTATTTTTTTAAAACAAGTAACGTTTACTTTTACTTTAATAACTTTTGTACATAAAAATATTTTACTATATTTATATATACAATTGTAATCACAATGATTTAAAATAAAATGTTTATATTATAGTATTCTAGTCTATAATTGAAATGTTTTTTTAAACTTGAGAAATTCCAAGTAACAAAATAAACATTTATATTCAAGTCTTATAAAAACACAGCCAGAAAAATAATTTTGAAAGAGAACCTTTTAAAAGTAGGCTCAAAACAAAATGCATAATGTGTTTTAGAATAATTTTTAGAGAGGTAGGGAAAAATATAATTTTACCTTCTAATAGTTTAACTTACCTTAAAAGGTAAAGAAAATTTGTTAAAACTAATATTAAACAATGTTTGTTAATAACAATTCTCCAACAATGTTGTGACCAAACTTTTATTTTTAACCCTCTTCACACACTTTCCATTGCTTGATTTTATTATATAACTTGATATTTTTACATTACTTTATATTACCTCATTTTTATCTGATGGCGAGAATTTTTTTTTTACTTTTTATTTTATGGCAGTCAATATTTTATCGATACTTGAACAAATAAGTGTTATTAGTTGAATTCATAGAGAACTTTATCATTTTCTCTACCTTTTATTATTATATTTAAGTACTTCTGCATTATTGATAATCAAAATAAGTCAGAATTTATGAGTTATCGCAAGGTATGACTATTTATTCAGTAACGTAAGTGTGTATAAAATGTGTATTTGTTGCAGAAAATATATTGTTTTTGTGCTAACTATATCTGCGCACTATTTAATAGTTTATATTAGCACAATGTAATAATGCAAAGTGTTATTTTACAAAAACCCCACTTTGATGTGGAGGTACTAGGATTCCATTCCGTTGTGTTGTGTAGGATTTTCCATACTTTCTACGGAAAGCAGTAATTTTCATACAATATCGTTACATATAATTCTAAAAAAAAATATTATAGAGATAATTTATTTTATTTTTAAAAGTGAGAAAAATAGAATTATCATAACTGAACCTTAAAAGAAAAATGAGGTAGTAATTAAACTTTCTTCTTTACGTTCACCTGTGAAATTGTTTCATTTAAAATATTGATTTATTTTCAGAATTCATTAAAATTCCCAGAAGCTATTTAATTTTTAATTTTTATTAAGACAGATCAACAGTTATGTATTATAAAAGTTAATGGTAAAACTTTACATCAATGTATTATTAATAATTTAAATATCGGTCGAAACACGTTATAAAGTCGTTAATTTTGTAGTTTCTTTAAATTAAAAACAGTCGTAAATTCAGTACCACAATATCAGTTGATATGATATACAAGAATAACTTTCTGAGATTACAGAAATTGTTTTTTTTAGTATATTAGTTATTTAAAAATTATAACATGAAGATATTGAAATTTTTTTTAATATTTGCAATTTGTTGTTGTATTTTTTTTATTGTTGATAATATCTTTGTAATAAGTAATCTGAAAGTCTGGGGAAATCTGTGGACCTTAATTAATCTGTTCTTTTAATTACTGTATTTAGATCAAAATTTAAAATATTATCGCTAAAAGAGAATTAATACTTGACATGTGGTTCTTGTGTATTAAGTATAAGTATAAGATACCACTCACTGTTCACTGTGTTATCGGGTTTGCCGGTCCATTCGTTTTAAATAGAAACAGCAGTGCCATCACTTCCTGAAACATCATTTATCTCTTGTAAATAATAAAGCAGTTTTTATAGTTTTAGATAAATTTCACCAGTTATAAATAGGATTTTTTTCTTGATTATTATTATTATATAACAATAATCTATTTTAATAAACATTTTTAGTAAAATTTTCCCACTCAACCAACTTTAACAGTTCTTTTATTACAAACATAAAATTGTTTTGAGATCTTGAGAAAAATTAATATGTAGTGAATTATGCCTTATGGTATTATATAATAATGTAGGTATTGATTTTTTAACAATGATTGCTGTATTTGTTAAAATTGAGTGCCGTAAATTTCTTTTAATCAAAGGGATTTTTAATACTTTTGAGTCGATATAGACACTTGGATAAAATATGTCTTTAATTTATCCTTATCTGATTATTTATTAAACTTGAGACAATAATTTACCTTTTAATATGTAAATACTTTATAGTTAATATATATGTGAAAATGTTATCATAAATATTGCGATACAAAAATCTACGATGTTATCATTGACATTAAAAGGATGCTTTAAACGTATGTAATATGCACTTTCATTTATAGATAATGTTGTTAAAATTAATGATGTCATTAAATTGTGTAAGAATGATAACCACATTTTATTACAAAACTAAAAGCTTTGGCAATTCCAAATAATGGACGGCTATTTTTATAATTTTACCTATAAAGTTATTTGGGTATATCGATATAAAATGGCTTTTATAAATTAAAATAAAAAAGTATGGTGTACCTTCAAAAATAACTAAATTAATTCGTATTTAATTATTTTATTGTTTATCCTAAACAAATGTACACTCATTCACTCAGTTTTTACGATTATTTAACATGTAGTATCATTTGCTCTAAAATGGCTATATAAACTTATAAAAGACAATAAGGTTTCATGATTGAGTAGAAAATCAACATCAATTGTAAAAGAAATCAACATTTCATTATAAAATTTTAAGGGAAAACTTTTAAAGTTTGAAAATACACACTTCTATATTGAAATTAAAAGCAACAATAGAGCAAACCTGTATAGTTATAAGTTGGAAAGGTTAAATTTAACAATCAAATTAAAACCATAGAATTCAGTAAANGCAACAATAGGGCAAACCTGTATAGTTATAAGTTGGAAAGGTTAAATTTAACAATCAAATTAAAACCATAGAATTCAGTAAAAAAGTCCTACGAAATTGTACATTTTGTGTGCCCGAGAAATATTTTTTCCTAAAAAGTATTGTTTTATATTATTTTCAAAAAATTACAATGAATTATTATTTCTTTGTACACTCATTTGTTTAGTCCAATAGAATTTTCTAAAAAGTTCGTCAAACTAAACCAGTAAAACAGTTTAGTTTTTATTTAACAAGAAAAATAAAATCGATAAAAGTAATGAAACAATAATT
>NW_026099576.1:13328458-13346194 GCF_025091365.1 Daktulosphaira vitifoliae | reverse complement strand
TGTACAATAAATTTGAGAAGGATATTTTGTATTTACTTTCAATTCAATCAGGATGCGAGTCAAAATAAATAATAGTTTTAACGAATCAGAAGTTTAAAACTTAGCAAATTTTGTTATATTTCATCATTTTCTTGTATGAAAATAAATTGAAAAATGGGTTTGATATTAACAAACTGAATTATTAAATTTTATTAAAGAATACTTTTTAAATTTGTTATTTATAATTGTTCTGAGGTTAGAATGTTTTATGATGCATTTAAATAGTACATATGTAATTATTAAAAAGTACATAAGAATAGTAATTATTTATTTTATTATTAATATGTTCTTACGATAAATTCTTTTAAGAGTTTGTTTTTATTATAAGTATGCTTTAACCATCAAAACTTTTTTTTAAAATTATTTTTCATAAAAATATATTATACATCGTTATTTTTACGTGTTACTCAGTACAATAGTTTTTAATACTCTTAATAAACATAAAAAAATTGCGCAGTTTTTGAATAACCTTATTAATATAAGTCTTCGTCTTATGACAGATTAATAAACTCTAGAATAAATATGAATTAATAATACATGTTTGATTTTTTTAAATGTATTTCATTTATATCAGAACTTTAAATCTGTGCATATTACATAATTTTAGCATAATTTAATATGAGAACATTTTTATTTTGTTAGCATAGTGCCTATTTATTTTACTATACAACAAACATGCATATTTGTTATTTATAAGAATAAATGATATTTATATAATGTTTGATATTTATGAAAGCGATTATTTTTTTTTTTTAATTTAGAGGTTACCAATTAATTTTCAGTCTAAAATTCTTTCCTTTTTATTTTTTAGAATAAAGAAGCAATTTCTGGGTTATTTATGCTTATTTTTATATATTTTATACTTAATTTAGCCTAATATAAAGTAATAGATATACCTATAATAACTATATACTTTTCATGAACATTTATACAATGAAATTTGAGTGAAAATGATTACTCTAGGGCCACTGAAAACAATAGCGCTTCCGAATATTTCAAGTTTATTACATTTTATTACTTAGAAGTTCATAATTAAATAGAAATTTTGCCAGGGGATAATTTAATTTACCATTTGAAACTTTGTTAAACAATGTAATATGTTATATTCACTTATTTTTTTTTATAATTATTATATTTTGTTTTATTTCATATTCACATTACTTATGTAATATATCATATTAAAAAAATGTATAATCAAAAAATATATCCTTATATATTACTGTAATTATTTATTTTAAATGTGTTTAAGGTTTTTTTTTTATAAAAGGTAAAAAAAACAAAAAGGATGTGAAAAATGAATATTGTTAATGTTTTTTGGTAATAATTTCAATGTACGAAAAGGTGTACAAATAAATTAAATTACAATAAATTAAAAAAAATTTTTTTTTTATAATTGCTGTCTATTAAAACTTAAAATATTAACAACTTATTGTTATCTTAACATAGTAAAATTATGATTCATCATTTAATAAATTTTTTTAGAAGCTAATGTAGGAAAGTCTGTGCAGTGGCATCATATCTTAGTTACCCTGAAAGAATAACTCTCTTTCAATTCGGAGTAATATAAATATCATAGTTTCTCAATAGTAGTTATTTGATAAATATAAAAAAATCGTACTGACCACGTTTATTCGTTATAAGTCCCGATGATATTACCTAAGCTGTTCAAATACTTTACAATAAAATCATTTATGAAAATTTTGATACGTCAGATATTGTTACAGACAAAGTTTTCCTTTTCATAATTTAATATATTTTCTCACAAATTAACTATGATCAAATAATATATTTTTTTGTATTATAGTCACGACTATAATTTAAAAATGCTTTAAAAATATACAAAAAGATGATAAGTGGTTTTATATCAATGATATTTTAGAATGTAAGCTTTTGAGTTGAAATAACAATAAATTATTTTTATTTAAGATTGTATTGAATTGAATGAAATTACAAAAGAAAAAACAAAAAAAAGAAAATTAAATAATACTTCTTTTCATTATTCATATTCGAAGGATGTTATCGATAGAATTTATAATAACAAATAAAATAATATTAATATTTAAATCACGAAGTACTTGTATCTATAACAAAATTCAGTTTATTATATTTTATTGAGTTTTAGATCACTTACTTATAAAACATGCCTGCAAAACCGATTTTAAGTAGAAATCAATCATTCCTACAAATATTAAAATTTTACAAAGAAGCTTTAAAAAATCAATAATAATAACTTCATTACGCATTAAAAATTAATTATTCAAAACAATTTTCTCTTTAACGACATATCAGTTAAAAGTAAAAATATTCTCAGCTTTATGGTATTTCTTATTAGCTATTAAACTTGACTTAATTCGAGACGTTTATCGACTCATAATTTTACGTATACATAATATGTATAATAAATGTACCAAACATTAATATAAACAGTTAAAATTAGTAGAATAAATACAAATTTAACAAATACGTAATGAGTTTTTACGAAATATATACTAGAAAAATGTTTCAAAGAACACAGAATATATAAATATCGATTATTTTGTTTGCAGTGAAATATTTGAATTAAAGACTCGTAAAAATACGTCTTACCCTGAGCTGAAAAGACACGTATATAATCTGTAGTATTTTTAAACCCATTTTTTAATCTTTTAATTGCTCATCAGTTTTTAATAGGCAAAAGTAAAGGGAAAGTCTCTGCGCTTTA
Organism: Daktulosphaira vitifoliae; assembly: GCF_025091365.1. Classification (NCBI taxonomy): domain Eukaryota; kingdom Metazoa; phylum Arthropoda; class Insecta; order Hemiptera; family Phylloxeridae; genus Daktulosphaira; species Daktulosphaira vitifoliae. Next base: position 13,343,454 of record NW_026099576.1, on the reverse strand, counting down.
CGCATTCTATGAATACCTATGTCATATATCTATTTATTTTTAATAAAATGACTTGTGTTTGAGAAACACTAACATTAATACAAAAAACGAATTAACATAATGTACAGAATGACTATTTTAATATTAGCCATTCGAATTTTCTTAAAATGATAGTTATGTGAAGAAAATTATTGTAGTATTTTTTAGTTTCATATATTTCTTTATTTATTAATAATTAGTTTATCATTCATTCCTTCTATAAGGATGTAATTTTTTTTTAAATAGTAAAATACATATGAAAATACTCTATTAAATAAAAAATCATCTAGTTAATAAAATAAGTAACCAATTTACCAAATGAAAACTTTTTGAAAATAATTTTCTTATAAATAGGAGTTAATTTTTCTATTCTATATTTATAAGTTATATATTATAGTAATTAACTTATCATTAGTTATTCAATTTATCTAAAATAAATTTTATTAAGAAAATTATTTTTGATATTTATTTAATTCATCCCTAAAACCTTGTAAGTGTCAATTTTTTTTTTTTTAATGGCAACATTATAAAAATAATATAGCCCTCAACTCATCTCTAATCTATAATTTAAAATAGTTATAACTTCCGAAAAACTTGTCCTAAAATTTTTATCGACCAATAATTTCCGTAATCAGATTATATTTTATTTTATAAACTTAAATATTTCATAATTAATAAATCAAGATATATATGAAATCATTTTATTATGTTATATAATAGGGTTCGTCAACGATGCATTTTTTCATATCGATATCGGACCTAATTTCAACAATATTATATCGTAATATCGAAAAAAAATTGTTCCGATATTGTTATATAATAATATAGAAAAAAAAATTTAACTTATTTTATAAATGTTTCAATATTTTGGTTTTAAATAATAATAAAAACAAAATTATATGTGCTATATATATTTTTTTTTATTGCTATAACTGAAAACAATTTTTCTACTTTTCAAAAATAAAATTTAAACCTTAGAAAATAATACATCATCTTCATAGCTGTCATTTAATAGTAATATCATCTACTTCTTTTAATTTTTAAATTCAGTTTCAACTAGTGTTGCTGTATATCTTCTAATTCTAAAATTTCTTTCTCCAATTATCTGCATACCTTACTTTAATCGTGTTTTGTTAAAAATAAGAATAACAACAACGTCATAATAAAAAACTTAATCTAAGTATAGAATTTTGTATCAATAAATATCATTTTTCGTCTTATTTCAATTTTATATTACATAACATATTTGAATATAAAAAATGTATATAAGATTATCACAAACTATTTGTGGCCTAATATGAAATGTATTTTATAACAAAGTGACTAAATTTCAAACAGATTATTTTATAAAAAATTATTCTGGATTATTGCAATATTTCAAAAATAATCCATATCGTGGAAAAAATGAAAAAAATCGGCGATGTCTATATTGTTATCGAATCCTATTATATAATATTGATTGGGTTAAAAAATTATTAAAATATTTATTGAATCATTCAAATTAAACTTTGTATCTTTTTTTTATTGAATTTCTCGTTTATATTTATATTATTTATTTTATATCAAAAATAATAATCTTATTAAATTATTTAAATAACTAATTACTTTGTGAACTTAAATATGAAATATTTTCGTGATTTCATTTCATATTGATATCGAATGAAACGTATTATATTTTACGGTATACTAAGATCATTTTGTTCATTAAGTGTACTGTAGCTTAATAACTTTATAATAATAATTCTTATTGCTTTCTTTCAACTTAACATAATTGAAATGAACTTTTAAACGTCGATTTTATACTTTAATAATATGATGTATAAGGAATTTGTTCGATTCCGTTGCACTAGGCTATGTTGGCTTTTTCGTTTTGTCTGACACAAGCAATAACTTAAGAGGGGACCTCATACCTTTTTATCGCTAATGATAATTTTTTTAATTAATGAACAGGATTCATAAATTTTAGCATTTGTTTTTTGTTTTTTGAATGTCCTAATAATACCTGAGTACGCTGTACATTTTTTTTAGAACACTAATTAACTAAATATGACATTAATATCGTTTTTTGTCATAAAATATTTTATGTTGCATATTTCAAAGTTTAAGTACTATTTTCCTTATTTTGTGTTTTTAGCGCTATTTCAGTATCAGTTAGCAGCGGTTAGTATAATCCCTAGTATATTATATTATAACTAAAAAATTCGTTACTTAATGTGTTATATCAAATAAATGAAACTCTATCCATATTAAAAATCCAAACGCTATTTCCTATTAAAAAAAACTAAACCATTTAAAATAAGTGTTCCTATTTGAAAAACCAAGTTGATGTGCTTAAAACCATAAGGACAAACACAAAAAGTATTACATAGATATTAATTTGAAACAATAAGAAACCAAAAAAATTATTCTGCAAATAATTGATTAGGTTATAATACTTAACTTAAATTTCATTATGGTTGAAGAAATGTATTAGAAATCATCTTAATAGAAGTACTGTATACAAATTTTTGTCTCCATTGTTATATATATATATATATATATAAATATATTAAGTCAATTATTTATGTAATGAAGTAATGTATTGATCGTAACAAAACAAATTACGTTACGAGGAACCGCAGCTGAGTAAATACATCTGAAAATAAATGTAAGGGATATTTATTAAATGTATTACTAAAAATATTACAGATTTCTTTGATAATGTTAGATGGTTCGTAGTTTATTTTTTTAGTTCCAACTCTCTTTTAAGGAAATTTTTAACTAGAGAAAAATCACAGTACAAATAAAATTCTATTTAAAAATCACAAAAATTATTTTTATTATTGATTTAGAATAGTTAATATTTAACAAAAATAATATATATACGAAGTTACTTATGATCAACTAAATATTTTTTCTTTTTTAAATAACATCGTGGTAAAATTAATACATTCTCAGCTTCACATCGAAGCTAAAACTTGTAAGTGCCTAGTACTATAACAATATCAAAAACAATACATTTTTTTAATTAATCAGAAATTCTAGATAGCTATTTTATGAAGTTAGGAATTTTTTATTTATGGTATCTCATTACTTTTAGTACGAGGTGCTGCAAAACCATATGCCACTTACCCCGGCGGCACTTGTAAAACTCTAAATCTAAGGACTGAGAAGACTGTACTACTAAGTAAGGATCGCTTACTCACACACGGTCTTGCTTGAAACCGGAAGGGAGCCTATAGGAAACAAGATGGTGTGCGAGACAGGTAACAAGGAAACTTAAAAATATTAATGAAAATGACTATATAGTGCAGTTATTACGGCTGTGTTTTAAAGTAAAATAAGAATAAACAATTAATGTAGGAATAATTAACTGCAATAATATAGTAAAAATAAATAAATAATTTAATAATCGTCTCTTTGACACATTAAATAATAATTATTATCATAATCAATAAACAATAAGTTAAAAAAGTTAATTTTTTTGTGAAAAAGTTGCCCTTTTGTAACCCTCCTTGTGGGCAGGTGGTAAAGGGTCAAATGTTCACAAAAATATATCAAATGATGGTTCAAAACCTAAGGTATATATAAAAAAATATATATATATATATTGATTTGTTAATTTTTAAAAATGTTATGGTATTTTTAAGAACAAAAAATTGAAAAAATGTCGAAAATTACCGATTTTTAAAATTCTCCAGTGAGAGCTGTGATCGAGTGGTAACAGACAAAAAAAAAAAACACGTCATAGTAAAATTAATATCTTCTCAGCTTTGCATTGATGCTAAAATGTTTACCCGTTAGGGCACAACAATAATTACTAAAATAAAATAAATATGTATAAAAAGTAGACTATAAAAATTCAATAAATATATAATTATAAATGTGTTTTTCATAAATTATTGTACTAGATAAAATGTGTATAAAAATAAACTCTAAAATAAACAACTAATAAATTTTATAAACAAATAATAATGGATAATTAATTTCAAGAAATATTAAATCTCTAAAATCCTATTTTTGGTAAAATAAAAATAAAATCTTTCTCTCAATTATATAAAAAAAATTTAACTTTCTTTTTGTAAACAATTCAATGTGTTAAAATAAATAAATAATATACCTCTTATTTGAATGGGCAATTATCTGGTAACTGTAAATTTACTTAGAGGGACTAGAGACTGCTCTATTCTCTAGTAAAATTGTTTAATATTTATTCAGTCTCTAGTCAATGATTTTTTATTTCAATATAATAAAAGATACTTAAATAAATAAATGATAAAATAATTCACAGAAATGCTGATGGAAGGCGTGAGCACTGGCCAGCAGCGATGATCATCTAAAACTCACTTAAAATTCGAATTAAATTAAATTACAATAATAACATAGAACACGTAATATATGAATTAACAAAAACTTAACTAAAAAAAAATTGGAACTTAATGTTACGTATCTGCTTTAAAATTACTTAACAAAAATTACACATACACATAAAAACTCAAGTTAAACATAAACTGAATAATATTTACAAATTAATTAACCTATTATACATAGCAGAGACGTATTCAAAAATTAGGCGACCAGATGACGCCCCTAAAAAATGCCGTTCGGGGCGATCGCCCTCTTTAGCCACTCCCAAATAAGTCTCTATTACATAAGGTGAAGAGTTCACCAAAGAAGAGCGAGCCGGACACATGGTGTCGACTGCGTATGTTCCCGGTTTCACGCATAGAGCGCGGTACATAATTGGTTAGGCTTAAACACTCATAATCCTAAATTCCAACAATTTTTTTAAAAAAATGTAACGAAAAAGATCATAGATTGTATTATATAATACTATTGTATTATTTACAATAGTAGAACAAAAGTTATAGGATTTGTCAGAACACTCGTAGTTATACTGGGCATAACGCAAGTGTTTCGATGATTGAATAACTAATAAACAAGACACTGTTATAATCAAAACAATCGAATTTAAATTTGAGTAATTCAACAATAAAATCAATTGATCTTTTATACAGCTATTGATGTTTTTTTATCGTCTGTGGTAATTTATATCAGTCACGATAAAACGACAGTAATTTGTAATTTTTACCAATTTCTTATACTGTAGATTATAATTTTATAAAATGTCACTTCAGTGGCGTTATATCCAAACATTTTTGATGTGGAAGGGATACCAATTTTGATTGAAGAGAGTTCTTGTTTTACTATTCAATTTGAAATGAATAGTTGTTTTTTAGTTATTAGAAGTTTTAAGAACACAAAAAAATTGTCATCGAAATTATTTGAATGTGTTAAAGCTTTTATAGATAGTTGTATTATTTGAAATGATTATAGATGTATCCACGTCTTCAATTTACGGCTGACGTTCCGAACCCGTTGCAAAATCCACTATCAGAGTAATAGTTACAGCTTCGTGGTTGGAACTATACTGCCACCTTGGTTTATTTACATCTTGTTTTTATACTGGCTGATAACTAATGACGTCGATGTTTATTATCAGTTGTTGTTTTTGAGCTGTTATGTTTTTGTCCTGTTGTTATTGATAACAAATGTTTGTTGTTTTTGTTTTTATTTACGGTATTTTTGACATTAGCTCTCCTATTTATTATTGATACTCGTTATATTTTTTCACAATCAAAAATATAAACATGGCACATAGGAAATTGCCAGAAATACAAACACTTAGAGTTATGAAATATCGTGTTTACGTAATAAATCCTTCATTGACAATAATCTATTAATACTATAAATTTATATATTAACTATAAATAGTTATTGCAACAAGAATCAACGCGAATCTGTAACTATCACTTTGAAGATGGATTTTGATACGAGTCTCAAACAACTGTAAACATTTCAAATAAAACTTTATTCTCTTAAAAACATTTCTAGTTTCGTCACAAAAAATTACTATATAGAGACCAGTATACTTTGTGGAACAGTTCAATACATGGTTATTATAATATATTATTAATAATTTTATAAATAATAATCAAAGAACAAATGTATTAACTATTTAGATATATTATAAAATAATACATCTAATGATTAGATTATTTATGAATTATTATAAAAAAATGAATGAAATATCGATCATTAATCTTCTATCAATTACTTGATTACTACTGTTGTGTCTTACATACTTGTCAATACTACCGCTCTTTTGCACAACTGATTCTAAATACTTAAAACTTTCTACCTCTCCTATGACATCCTTGCCTATTGTCACTGAACTGCTCATTTCACCTACCTTGAGTTCTCTTTTGTCAAACTCGTACTCTATATACTTTGTCTTACTCCTACTTATTTTAAACCCTTTTTTTTAAGAGCTGATCTCCATGCCTCTAGCCTTTAATTAATTCCCTCCCTATTTTCTCCTATTAACACTATATCGTCGGCGAACAACATGCACCACGGCACCTTTTCTTGTATTTCTCTAGTAATTTCATCCATCACTACAGAAAATAAGTAAGGGTTTAAAGCAGAACCTTGGTGCACCGCTACTTTTAACCCAGAGAATTACTGAAAATATATTCGTGTAATTTTTTACCGTTCTCCCTTGGAATTTAAATGTGTTTTTTGATTTACTATTTTAAATTCTCATTGTTGCAAAGAAAAAAGAACGGCATTGTATTTAGCCATCTTTAAATCGATTAAAAATAGTATAGCAATATTAATTTAGTTATTTAAAAATTTTTTTACGTTTGCTACATCTTTAAACATTTTTGTATTCTACTACCACCTCTCTTTTAAGATATCTCTCTTGTTAGACAGCTAGTGCAAAACAATTGGATCCCTGTAATTGCGTACGCAGAAAAAAATATCTTTGAAGCTAATATTAGAGCTAATCATTTAAATTTTTTAACAAAATTGCTAAAAAAATTATATGTTTCCTTGTAGAGCTCATTTACACAAAAAATTAATTTTCTTATACCATTCCTTGTATTTTAAACTCGTATAAACTTTAGATTTTCAAATGCTAACCCTATTTTTTTTATAACATCAGATTTATTAATTTGGAAAAAAAATGTTTTTGTGTATGTTATTTTATTTTCGACGTGTTACAGTTATTTATAGTTTAAGAGCATTCAAAAAAATTATACTTATTTTTAAAAAGGGCTAAGTTATCATGTAATATATAAATAAATGTCACTGGTTTATATACATACGATAATACTGTACACCATATGGTGTTAAGAACCGTTAATATTAATTATTTTACGACCCAATTGAGATGCCGTCTTTTAAAAACAAGTACATATTTTTCTGATAAACTTCAAACAGCTGTATTATGTTAAAAATTGAATAATATAAAAAGATATTTTAAACAAATTGTCATTTTAAATTATATAAAACTAATGATATAAAAAAAAAATATTAGGGATGCCATTTGTAAATCTAATGTTGATATTACAAGGGATAGTAGCAGAAAATTAGTATTTTAGTTTTTATTTTTAATTTTAATTATTATAACGTTATAAAAATGCCATTAAGTCTTTGTAAAAATTATAATATTTTTAAAGATAAAATTAAAACTAGAATTGTACTTACTATTTATTATCTCGGTAAAATAAACTAAAATATATTTTTGGTTAATAATTGTACAATTATTACTACAATTATTTTATTTAACATTTAATTTTATAAAATTTGTTCAATTCTATTAGGAAATTGTCGAATGACACATAATTCTAAATAATATAATTGTACTATACGTACAATGAAAATACACTTCTTAAATCAATAAAATTAACTTTACTTCACTAATTCATTTTATTATTTTTATATTTAATAAGATTGACCTCACTGTAATATTAGATATAAATTATGTTATATTTCTATTTTTTAAGAAAGAATTTGTAAACTTACTTATTAGAGACATTCTGCTTATAAAATTTCATTTTATGTTAAGTATCAACAATTATTATTCACGCCAAAAGAATACAATTGTATTATGGTAATACGTGACCTCAAGCGCTTTTTAAGCTCTTATATATTCATTCTTTTTAATATTTTGTTCTTTACGATTACTCAAATGATAGTTCATTGTATAGACTAATATACGACATATATATATTTAATCATTTGTCTTTGTATTTTTTTTTGTATTACAAATACAATTAATTACATTTACAATTTAATTGTAGGCCAAAACAATTTTTTTTCGGATGTTTATGAAATTTATATAATTTTGAATCGTGTAATATTCTTTATGCATAATGAACAATTAATATAATTTTAAATTAATCAAATTAAACATAGTATAATTTAATTTATTATTTTTAATTTTAGAATATTTTTACTGTTTTATACAGAATGATTCATTTATAATGAACCATATAATTAATCAAAAAACAAATATAATTAAGATATTTTATTTGGTTTCTTTTAGCTATACATTTTTCAATTTAACAATCATGAAGTATTTTTAATGCTTATCCGTTATATCTTATAATATACTTTATTTTTTCGAAATACAATATGTATGATTAACTATCTTATTATATTGATAATTACCTAATTTAGAAAATGGTGCTTGAATATGTGACACGATTTTTGTTATTTTTTACATAAGTTATTTCTCGCCATATTGCCCAGGTATAAAAATGTTGATATCTTCCAAAATACTGGTTCAAAAGTTGTTATCGGTCAGTCATTTTTTTAATTAAATCATTTTCTATTAAAAAAGCTAGTTGGTTATGTTTATTGACATTTGAAAAAATAAAGTTGACACCCTTATAAGATATAAGGCATGAATATAAAAAATGCTTTATAGTTGATTAAATGAGAAATACATGTGTTTTTATTATGATAAATGAATCAGTCTGTATATGTAAATATAAACTTATATTAGTGTATCTTTAATCTTAAAATTAATCCAATTTTATTTTAATGGACTTTTGTTTATTATGTTTGAGAATTTGAATAGTCTGATGTGTAATGCGTGTAAATGTGATTAAGTTTGTTAGTTGTAATTTGCAAACACTTAAGGCTACTCTTATTAAGTTTCAAATTGTATAATCATGATTGTTAAAATAAATTTAATCTATTTTCAACATTTTTTTTAAAGTTTATACAAATATTAAGAATATTTCTTTTAAATTTTGATTATTATTATAATAACAAATGTACACTGATAAGTTAACAACAATGAACTTTATATTGTTTGTTTGTATAATATCATTCTTCTTGTCAAGCCAACGAAGAAGTCGATATAGATGAAAATATTATTAGTATGTACAATAATACAATATGTTTGCAATAATAAAGTTATTACAAACATACAGCAATAGGAAGCAAAGCAAGATGTTCAATAACTTTAAGTATAAAAAGTAAGTTTCGATGAAGAAAAACTTTTGTGCTGTAGACATCAATTTAAATGATAAAGTTATGACGTAAGACATTTTGTCATTACATCATCAATATTATTAAAAAAAATATTATATCTTAAAAGATAATTTATGATAAACTTCCATTCATATATAATTTGAAGTACATTTTATAATATTGATATAGTAAATATTGTATATTTAGATAGATCGTTAGCAGTTCCGTTCTCTTTTCTATTAAAATGAACAATTTCCCTGGTAATTGTCTTATTGATTTTGGTCTTTCTTTTGTAATAACTTTTATTTTAATAGGAAGATACAGCTGCGTCAATAATTAATGAAATTATTAAATTTCAATTAAAAGGAGTTACAAGTTAATCTTACGAAACATGTAGTAATTTTAGCAACCTTAAAGAAATATTGATTTTATTTATTTATTATTTTTAGTTAGCCTTGCCATACAATGAATACTTGAGTAACAGTTTTAAATATTAAGTAAAGAGATACATTTTTGTTATTTCTTAATGAATAAACTTAGAGAAAAAATTATAACATTGATATTTGTCTGAAAACAATAAATAAAATACGACCTAAGGTTTTTGACCCCAAAATTTGTCTCTTTAAAAAAAATAAAATTGAAATCTCATTAGACAATCTATAAAAAAAAATCTAAACTTAATTAATAATTTTTAGAACTTATGGTTAAAAATAGTATTTAAATTAATAATGAATACATATTATTTTTTGGTATTGTAAACAAATTCTCATTACATATGATCCATATGTAATTAAACTGATTTATGTTTTAGTGTATTGTAAACATGTATTGAAACATATATATTTCAAAACATTGCAAACAGTAACATATTCTATTTAAATTCAATTAACATTATCAACATGTTATTCCTAAGAAATATAGTAGTCAATGATAAATTAATTGCTATGTATTGAATAAATATTTAATCTTAAAAATGTATTTATTAACTTACATAAAAGCATTGTATTTTTTCATATATTTACATTTTTCATTGAAGAAATAAAAAATAAATAAATACTATTTTTGCTTTTATAATGGTGTTTATTTTGTATGCATATAAGATTAAAAAGAATGTGATGTATTAGTTTATTGAAGAAGATTCGAATGGAAAAAATAAATACATTCTTCCGTATAATTTCTTATATGAAATCTAACTTTTTTTATTCATCATAAAAGAATAACTGTAAAATATTTTATGACTGGAGTTATTTTTAAAAAATCTGTAAAATACAATCCGAACATGAGGAGGAACTAATTTTATTATAATAGATTTTTTTTTGGAAAATTTTAATTGAAATTCCTTTTGTTTGTACGTTGTGCATCTGTATATGTCATATCCAGGCATTTATTCATATATATAGGGTGTAATTTACCACATCAGATAGATAGGTAAAAGCCAGTGAAGTATTATAATTGAGAATTTCTTTTTCTTTTGTTATCTTAGAAGAAAATTATGATTTTTTTTTTATAACTACGATTTTGTTAATAAGTATTAAATATAAAAAAAAAGTAGTTTTTTAACCTACTTATTTAGTTAATTTGGTTAAGTACACCACTTCTATTTTCTATATAATTGCATGGTTTTCTTTTTGTTAAAGGAGCATTGTATTTCTTATTTCACATCTATCCTTTTTTGTAGTTATATATAGTAACAAATAAATCAGTTACGCCTGTTTTTTCATCATGAAAATGGTGACAGTTCAGTAGGCAGCCATATATTTTTTATATTATTAACAACTCTAATTTATTGTCAGTTAGTTTATAATTGTTTGCGTTATAATTGTACACTTTACATTAAAATATTAAACCTTAATTAAAAAATTGCTACAATTGTTATAATATATCGCAATAATAATAACGCAATGTAAGTATTCAAAATATTTTTACATGTATTTTAATTTTTCTCAAAATTTAAGATTTTAAAGATTAAACTTGTTTCGACTTAATTAATAGATAAAGTAATTCCCTATAAAAAAAGGTTGTTAAAAGTCGCATAGAAAATTATTTTTTCTCGTTGTGAAAATAAAAACACTGTAGGGATGTTGTATAATTGGCAAAAGTATAAATGATGTCTGACAGTGATTAGCATCACTATAATAAAAATCAAATGTGTTAAATTTATGAACTATGATAACCTATGATGGATTTCTGTTATCAATATTTTTGTGATCTAAAGCTGACGTCAAATTGGGGTATTAATATTTTTTTGGATTGTTTGTTTTTTATGCTTCAACTTTGTGGCTTGAAAAACCGCGTAGTCGTTGTTTTTACTTTCACTATCTTTTATGGTAATATCAATTAGTTGAACTTGTGAATCATATTCTAGTTTTTTCCTTTTTGTTTAAATTAAATGAATCTTCTTGTTCAATACATTTTTTTTGTATGTTTAATAAGGTAAGATCTTTTAAACCATGTGTCATTATCTTCTATTTTCACGTTGAGCTAATAAAAACAACTTACATTTTTTAATGTGTAATAAATCTAAATCGTTGATGTGAGTAATATCAAATATGTCGTCTAGAGCGTCACAAAATTTATTTTCTTTTCGAATTTTAATGTCTGTGCGTCGTATTTTTCTTTAACTTCACCTATTTTTCGTATAAATGTTTAATTTTTATAGTTACGTGATACTATTGTTCAACTGATATATTAGTTTTTGTCCAAAACGTAATAACTCCTCGTGCAACCTTCTCAGTAATGAATTGTTTTTTTATTATCTATGTGCGAGTCAAAAAATTTATTTAAAACTTGGCGTCTCGAAGGAAGTTTATTTCCTGTAATAAATTCTGTCAATGAGCCGCCTAATCAAAATCCTCGACTTGTTGGTGTTTTTTATATATAACAATGATTGTTAAAGATAATTAATCATATAATCAATAAAATAAAAGTTCTTCCATTAGATTTAATAAGAATTTTGTCATTGTGATAATAAAAGTTTTAATGAATAAAAATCATTTTATAATAACAATATACTATAGTTAATAACTTGTTATTAGAAACCTAATCATTTAATACTATTTAGTATAAGTTTACTTGTGTAAGCATATGGTTCTATACGATAAATCAGAATACAGTAGATACAGATAAAACATCGCACACTGTCTTCTATAAAAATTTGTCAATGTGTACAACGACTACAATCGGACATCAGATAAAACGTTTCATCAAAATAGCATTATGTCTACTTGAACTTTAATAGCCATTAGCAGCGACCTTTAAATGTTGGCTGATTTTTATCGAAATGTACTTACAATGTTTTTTTAAATATAGCAAACCAAATAACAGGTTGAAAAAAAAGAAAAAGTAATAAAAAATTTTTGTCCACTACAGTTGGTTGTCACCCTACGCGTGTAAGAAAATGGTATCAGTGTAGTATTTTAAACATGATTAAAGATAATTAACATTAACCCTTCAGATGCTGACAGTAATTGAATACATTGTTAAATTGAGCTTAGACAATTTGAATTAGTATTTTTTGTCTTGACTGACTCTAGCAGACTACCGCGTATAATATATTTAACAAAACAGTATTTTTTTTTACTTTTCCAGCTAAATAAAGTTGAACATGGTTAATGCTGCGAAATAGAAACCCTCCGAACCTCACTCGGTGACATAAGAAAAAACGCCCAAAAACGGTGGACTAATTTTTCGTGATACCAATTGTAATGGAACTCGACAACTAACATATAACTTTCGATGGGGTTTTTGGAAATCAATTATAAAGTAGCTTTGGGAATTTCGAATCGTTAGTAGATGGCGGCTGGAGCTGTCTCCGGTGATTGTCCACGAGGGCCGAGTGAGATCTGACGTGAAAGGTTAACCGGCGTAACGGTTGCTACCGAGACGTTTTAGAAGCGCGTACGGTCGACGGCGAGCGGTAGTCGTATCTCGTACGCCGCAAACGCCAGTCCGAGCTCACTGACTTGGTGCCGTCCGTTAGTAGACAGCCCTGTCGTTTACGCGTAATTCCTGTACGGACGTCCGTTAGTAGACAGCCCTGTCGTTTACGCGTAGTTGCTGCACGGACGTCCGTCAACTTGGAGCCGCGCGTGTTGGGTGCGGTACCGTTCGCCGCATTGCCATCACCGCGACCACCTAGTCACACGTGCACGATACCAGATGGACTTTGCGAACAAAATATTATGTAGATTAAGAAATGACCAATAAATAGTAAAAATCGAGGTATGTTAAACATTCTGATAAATTCATACATTTGTTGAGTGCTTGTTTAAGTGCTTGTCATTTGACTAATGCAATTGTAGATTTAAAATGTTCAGCCGGCCTACCTAGCTCAATATCGCGTGCGAAGGTACCGGTTGAATCAATCCTGTTATGTTGGGCTCTGTAGGTTTTGCCGCCCTTCTGTCGTAAACATTAGCGTTTAGATAGGACGTTAAACAAAAATTAATAATAATAATAAAACGTTGTAATAAAAATTAAACGTTTCAAAAAAATGTGTGATCATATTATATTATTCAATTTATAATTATTTATGAAAACATAAATATTTTAATACTTAACACTTTGTAGGAGCTCTTGAAATAAACAATGGGTGTACCCATAATTAAAATAATTACGCTTAGCGCCGAAGTAATTATAAATCAGCGTGACTTTTGGATTAACAAATTACTCAGCATAAATGACTTGAAGGGTCCTTTTAATCTTCAATAGTCTCTTTGTAATTTGAATACTTGATTACAGAGTACATCAACAATTGAATTGATATAAAAATAATAATTTTTGTATTTTGATCATAAAAATATCGAGAAAACACACATAGACTGCAATATAACATTTGTAAAGTTTTCACAAAATTGTAACGCGTATAATTTCTCCTTAAACTATATTTTAAGTGCAGGTCATAAGGATTACCATAATGATATATTCTTTAATTACATTAATCCAAACTTATTAAACGTGTTCTCAACGTCGATACTGTTTACTGGCATGTTTAATTCACATTCTTAAGTAATTTCTTTACTTTCAAAACTACATTTGTATTAAAATTAATGTTATAGTGGTGTAACCTACTGCTGAATTTCTATATTAATAATTGTTTCCTAGTTCTGTTTCCATGTTTTGAACTATTTATTGCTGCGCGTCCTTCTGCAACTAGTACTCTTTGTTTCTATCACTTGTTCGAATTCCCAGTGAATTTCTTTACAATTAGTTGCTCTGTCAAAACCATTTACAACATTTTTGTCGACATCTTATGTTGGTGATAAATAGTGTAAAAACGTTACATTAATTCACATTCCCAACAATAGCATAAAAGGTTTCCCCACTTTCATCCCCTAAATGAATGTCCAACAAAATTAGTGTTCNCCTAAATGAATGTCCAACAAAATTAGTGTTCTTAAAATTACTTTAAGATAACATTAAAAAACATAGACAACATATTGTGTCATTTTGATGTTCAAAGGTTGAACCATAAAGAATTGTACATCATATTAAATTATAATGTAAAAATAATCAATAACTATACTTAATTTGCACCCATCGCGTATAATTTGAATATCTCTAGATGGCTATTTGTTATAGTTGAAATTAGTTTTTACTGTTGATACAGTTTAGTTTATACGTTCAATATTTTAGAAATCTGAAAATAAATCGTTTTTATTATTTAATTA
>NW_026099576.1:13327100-13328358 GCF_025091365.1 Daktulosphaira vitifoliae | reverse complement strand
AATTAATGAGAGAAACAATTAATGAGAAAATTAATTTAAATAAAATTGAAGACAATTAAATCTACATTAAAATTACAAAAAATTATAACAAATAATGATTACAATAATCTATCAAACCCCCATTTTCTTTTTATATTTCTTTTTATTCACTTTCTAATTTTTATATCTCCACTATTTTTTTTTCTCTTTTTTCTCTTTTTATTTTTGGTTTATTACAATCACTGTCAGATTAAATCTATACTGGACCCTACTATGCAATGTCTCCACTATGCCGCGACCTCACTGTGCTATATTTAATTTACAAAGGTATTTTATTTCATTTTAAAATGAGTAAATCAAGTGTTATTTGGGATTTTTTTCAACTTGAAACAGATAATATTCATGTAAAGTATGGACTTTGTCATATAAAATTAAAAAATAATCATTCTTCGACTTCAAATTTAATTAGAGATATTAAAACTAAGCATCCATTAGTAAATTTAATAAATAGAAAGACTCATGTAATAGAAGAGACAATTGATGAGCCAAATATTGCTCCATCAACTTCTACTTCTGTAAGTTAAATCTATAGATAGGTGCTATTGTAAACAGATTAATTAAAAACCTATAAGGAATGATTACCCTGGATAAAAAATCGAATCACAATTCACATGATTTAGAATTTATTGATAAGACGTTCTAAACTAAATTCAAATCTTAGAAGTCCACACTGAGTCATTGAGTCACAGTAATATGTCACACTGATTCAGCTCGTTCAGTTCACCTAGAAGAGTCAACTCTTTGAGTTGATTCACTCACGAACTACCCATCCCTAGTAAATAATCAAAAATTATATCTAATAGCAATTTGTCCACTAACATTATAGCTTTATTGATGTTTTATCAATATTTAAAAATATCCTACTCGCACCGAATGTCCTCTGCAATTTTGGAGTCAACACGAAAATAGATTTTCAGAACTTTATAAACTTTAACTCAAATATTTAAGTATTTCTGTGACTTCTGATGCTTTGGAGCGTGTATTTGACTTGCCAATTAACAAATGACCGCCGAAACAAAGCTTAGAAACTAAAAGTTAAAAGATAAAAACCCAGCACAGGGGGGTCGCGGCACAGTGGTGACGTGGCATAGTTGGATCAAGTAAATGATATCTGACAGTGATTAAAATCACTATCAAAAATAAACGCTTCGATGCAAATCTTTAGATAGTGTTTAATTTTAAAAAAATTGGTGTTTTATTCCAAAAGCTACTTGATCTG
>NW_026099576.1:13321752-13322091 GCF_025091365.1 Daktulosphaira vitifoliae | reverse complement strand
TATAAAAGTGTCAGACCTTCCGGAACATTTTCAAAAGTTAAGTTGAAAAAGTTAATTTTTTTTGAAAAAGTTGTCATTTTAAATCCCCCCTTGTAGGCAGGTTAAGGGTTAAATTTATGAAAAAAATATACCAAACGAAAGGTAATGATATTACACATCTATATAAAAAAGAATTATATTGATATGTTCATTTTTGAAAAAGTTATAGCACTTTTAAGTAAAAAAAAAATTGAAAAAATTTCGAAAAATAGCGATTTTTAAATTTGTAATTTTTTTGAAGGTTTCCCCCATTTACGGGGAACGAGGGAATTTTTTTCAATTTTTAAGGGTAATGTCTTC
>NW_026099576.1:13321276-13321637 GCF_025091365.1 Daktulosphaira vitifoliae | reverse complement strand
AAAAAAAAAAAAAAAAAAAAAAAAAAAAAAAAAAAAAAAAAAACACATTTTAGTAAAACCAATACCTTCTCAGCTTCGCATCGAAGCTAAAATAATTAATAAATCAATAAATATGTAAAACTCAAAAAATATTTTTCAACATCATTATTATATTATTTAAAGAGAAATGGAAGGCTAGAGTTAAAACAAACACCTTATATATATATTAAAAAAAGATTATTACTAGTATCCAATAACAATTTTTTAAGGCTTAAAAAACAGAACACAATTAAAAACTGTATAATTAATCAATTTATGTACAAAAATTGTTCAAGCATTACAATTCATTTGTACAATTAATAAAAATTATAAATTGTGTTTC
>NW_026099576.1:13310011-13321176 GCF_025091365.1 Daktulosphaira vitifoliae | reverse complement strand
TCTAGATAGCTTTTAAAACAAAGAAATCGAGAGATTCATCTCACCATTACTCTCGATACGATGATTTTAAAAGTCCACTGCGGTTTCTGTTTCCCAAAACTCCCGCCGTGGATACCACACTGTATTGAACATTATGAAGTAATAAATCTATTTTATTGTACATTATAGTATTGAATATACGGAGANAAATCTATTTTATTGTACATTATAGTATTGAATATACGGAGATTTATAGATCTAGATTTAGGTCTGAACCTCTTAGAAATAGAAAGTGATGCAAATTTGGCACCCATTTTCTTAGAAACTATTGAAAGATATTACAATTCTCTTTTATAAAGATAAAGATATTACGCTCAAAAAACTATACAATAATGCTCAATAAAATATTCTTATTTTTCAAAAAAAAATTCATAAAAATCAATTAAACTATAAATTTCTTAAACAAAATCTCTTCAAAAGTATGATAAAAAAAATTTAAATCAATATTGTTCTTATCATGTTTTTCCCGATCTATCAATCGTTCAATTGTAACGATGTTACGACATGTTAAATTTAAGTGATTTCAGACCAAAATTCTATTGTTATTTCACTGTTTTAATATGACAGTATTCATTTTTTCTAAGTTATTACTTAAACCATTTTTTATTGACTAGAAATGATAAACAAGATAGCAATCAAAATTTACGATCCTTTAAATGAAAGTTATCAACAATATGTTGTAGTTTTTTAAAAAAATTATGCTGCTACCGGTATTATAAAACCAAATCAAAGATTTTTACTTGATAACCAATTCTTTGAACGATCCTAAAGTGCAAACGGTTCGGATAAAAATAATTAAAAGTACAAAATTGTTATGTTTTTTTAAATTCTCAATATCTCCTGAGATAACNAATTTGTATAAATGCATTTGTTTTTTATATTAAACACTTCATTGGTTTTATATAACAGAATTATAGTGAGTCTTAGAGTGTTCAGTGTGTAAGGAAACGAGTTTCTATTGTTTTCATTATTAGTAATAATTACCCTGTTTCCTAAACACTCTGCATACTATAACTTCAGTCATTTTTACCGTATTATTTATATTTCTTACCTAAATGAATAGTTTTTACAAGTTCGTTTGGCTGATTCCTGAAAATACTAAAAATACCATTCTCTTCATCGCCCAATATTTCCAATACATCATTTAATTTTCTTGGGATTTTGCATTTAGAAAGTTGCTGGTATCGACATTCTCTATTTATACTGCTCTCGTATGATCGTATATCCTTACTTTCAGGATACTTAAGATGAAGTAATCTAAAATATTTTTAAATTTTGACTGTAAGTAATAACCTATTATTATAACAATTTAATTGTTTAATAAAACAATATGTTTCATCTGATTTGTATAATTGTTTTGGATATGAAATGATTCACATTGTAATAACACAAAGTCTTTAGGTCTGACTTTACAAACCTGTTTGCGTGTAATGAATTATTTCCTGGTATAAACTCTACTGGATACACTTGTGACTTAAATTCACTGACGCTTGGAATAACTTCAATAGAGTAAAATACACGGGACTCTTTTGGTACATTAACAAAAGCTACATTTACATTGAAAGCATCAGCTGTACCTGCACCCTCATTAGTCAATATTTCAACGATTTGTGACATATCTGCTCTTGAAGATAGTAAAGCGCGGGTAATAAACTCTCTTGCTATAATTAAAATAAAGTATATTTAAATAACTTTAAGAATGATTATCGATGTTTATAGTTATAATAATAATGAAAATATATTCAACTAACGAATTCGACCTCTAAGAGGTTTAGTTACAAATATCGTATTGATAGAAAATACTACTCCATGAAAATTATGTCCACTAGCATATCCTGGCAAGTGACCAGCATATGCTAGAGCTTCAAATTTTTCTTCTCGAGCTTGAAACACGCCATTCAATTCATCCTCGCCAGGCATAACGTGAGCTGCTATAATGTAATAGTTGTCCTCGGTTTCAGCTAATGCATCCTCCGTGTGTCCTAAATACTAAAAAAAAGAAAACCCTTACTTTAAATTACATTTCTCAAATTGAAGTTAAAAATGTATTAGTATTCGTATTTACTTGTCCATCTGGTTGATTTATGATAAGCGATGTACATCCCACAGCTCCCTTGTCCACATAGTTCTTATTCATATTTAAAGGCAAAGTATCATCCAAAGCCATTAAAAAAAGCTTAAAATTAACAATATATTTACAACAATATTTGTAAACTGATTAGTTTTGAGATGATAAACTTACTTCTTCAAATGATACTTGTGCTCCATCAGCAATTCCTTGTAATTCAATAATGTACTGCGGAAAATATTTTCTAGTTAGCTCCAGACTTTCTTCATAAATAATTTGACCTTCAGGTTCCATAAATAATTTCAAATTTTCTTCTTGTAATGGTGTGTAATCTTTAATAAACTCTTTAATCATTTGTCCAAATGTTCTACCCTATAAATAAAATAGTGAAAACTTTTTTAATAATAACCGTGCATTGAAGTCTGGAGTTATATAATATGTATTATATATTAATATTTTATGAGTTTGGCTATTATAGTAGCCAAATTAAAAAAATATATAATACCTGAGAATTCGAATTTTTAGATATTATTATTCTATATATATACAGAATAATTGATTTATTGTTAACCACTTAAAATTAATAAATTAATAATACTAAAAAAATCATAATATAAAAATTTCATCAAAAAATAAAAATAATTTTTTATTGGTTTCTTTTAGTTTAATGTTTATCCCAGTGTATCAGTCATAAAAAATGTATGTTCATCTCTTATACCTTATAAGGTTGTTTACTTTAATTTCTCAAATGATAACACAATTAACTAGATTATTTAATAGATAATGATCTAATTAAGAAAATGACTGGTCGATAACATATATTGGACCAGTATTTCTATAGAACTATAATTCTAGGTTTTGAAATTTCCTCACAACCCGATTGTTGTTCCATCTCAAAGTTTACATATCTATTAATTTTATACTGTTATGTAATACATCCGACAATGACATAGTCATTCACAAACTTCCTGGTGACCTTGACATTAGTAATATCAAGTAGAACACCATTAGAATAATTATAAATAAACGATTCTTTTTCTGAATCTATTAATCTCATCGGTAGCTATTAAAATAACTATGTTACCTTATACCTTCCGCTTTTATTGACTATATTAATTTCAGTTAAATTAAAGTTATAATATTCATAGGATTGAATTAGAATTATACTGAAGAATTGAGTGTCGCTATAATTTGAATAACTATATAAATAATAATTGTTATAAACACTTTATACATAAATACATGCAGTTATTATCTTTCTTGAGGTATATATATCCTTCATATAATTTCATTGATATTTTGATTTACTACGACATGTATAATAATTTTAATAATTAATCAAGTTATCACGTTTTAATAAAACATGAAGTTGTTATTATTTCTATTGTATATGAATATTATGTAAAAGAATAAAAAAAAATTTTATTTTATTTAAAATCTTAAAAAGTTTTAAATATTTTTAATAAAACTAAATATAACACAACACATTATACATACATTTTAGCTTCAATGTGAATCTAAGAAAAGATTTACCATGAAGGGTTATTTCTTTGTATGTAGATGAAAACTCTCACTGGATGAATTTTATTGATCTATACATTAAAAAACCTGATAAAAATTTAATTGACATTATCAATGCTAAAAATTTGAAAAAACCCTCAATTTTAGAAATTTAAAAAATATTACAAAGTTACATTTTCAACATATATTTTCTAAATTTTAAAACTACCATAAATATTTTTAATAAATACTGAATCTAATGAAATTTAATAAATATATTAGAGACAATTGTCTTTCTTTAAAAGGAATTTTTAAATTAAAAATGTTTCTAAATTCAATTTTTAAAATGTTCAGGTCGTCTATATTCTTCAAATCTACACCAAATTAGAGTTTTTTAAAAGTCCTTAATGGTAAAAAAAGATCATGATGAGGTGGGATTTCACATGTTCGAGTAATAGCCGTTTGTTGGAATGTCGAAGAATATAAATCTAAGGTAGTAAAGGTGTTTTCCGTTATAGAACATTATGTTATATACGACCTCCTCAACACTATTTTATTTTAATAAAATACAATAAATTAAAAACGAAAAAAAAAATAAATGAAAACTCTATAATAAATTTATTTATACATATTGTACTCAGAATGGGGTGATATGTAATTAAATTATTTTTTTGAACTATGTGAAAAAATAAAATAAAAATAGTAATAGAAAAAAGCTTTCTAACCCCCACCCTTCTACTTCTATGCTATCAAATATACAAATTTTTTTACTGATAAGTGCGCTCAGATCTTCATTTAAATTGAATAATATAACATTTTTTTAGGTAAAAAAAATGTATTACCTTTGGCTGTTTATGTGTAAAACTAAGTGTTTAATTTATTCATAAATATTACTCTTTGAAAATTATTACATCATTTGATGCCATTTGATGACATCTCACTTTTTTAAAAATATTTTAACATATTTATATCACGTTTATTAAACTAAGGTTAATGTCAAGGCTTCAAATTAATAATTTTTAAAACAAGAATTTGTTTTAATAGGTGGCGGGTTTCCTGGAAAAACGAAACACTATAATTTAATTGACGATTATACGTATACGTAATTTTAGCTTAAAACTGTTTTTTTAAACAATTACCAAAATAAATTGTAGATTTATAATCATCTAGTCAAGGTTTATATAAGTCTTAACATGAAATAGCTTTAATTATAAGTGAATTTTTTTCTCTATCAATACTAATTTTAATATAAAATTACAATATCAGAAATGATATTTTTTTTGAACCACTTATAATTTGACAATACTCATTACATATTGCTCACTTTAAAATAAAATATTTGTTTTTTTTTCAAGGTTTTATTAATACAGCGGTCATGTATCGCTAGATATAGACATTATTATAGCTGATAAAGTTTTGATAGTATTAAATTAAATGTAGGGGAGACTGAGGAAACTATGGTCAGTGGGTAATACCGGTCACCTCATTATCTATTAAGCCCATGCATCTAAAATTATGTTGACCATATGTATAGATTAAGAATGATAAAAAAATTTTATTCTTATTAGAATGATAGTATCTAAAAAACGTTTTGACGTTTAAATGTGTGAAATTAGTTATCAGCGTTTATTTATCTAAAAAAAATTTGTTAAGAAATTTAATTTAAGGTAATCAAATTATTGTATATTTATAATTTATATGAACTATATTTTAGTGATTTTTTTTGAAAATTATTTTATCCGTATATTTTTTGCATGTATTTATATATGGCCGATATTCCCCCAGGGTAAGGGTAATACCAGTCATTTGCTTTAAATATATATATATATATATATATACAGAATGGAACGGATCTAACTGACAACTCATATAACTTGTAAGCTACATAACATTTTATACTTTTTTTTTTAATCAATTTTTGCAATATAGAACTATATTTAAAATATGTTTTATGTTATTTTTCGTAATTAAAAAAAATATTTTAAAAATTAAATTTTTCATTAAAATTTTTTTTAATATTTTAAAATAGCCATTTTATAAATAAGTTTTAAAAAAAAATTTTGATACCAAAATCTCTTATTTTAATTTAGTAGTTAGCATTTTGAAATTTGTTCAATTTTTATTTTTTATACAATTTTCTTATGGTATCAAATGTTAGTCCATTTAATTTTTGTTAATTTCTTTTCCATGGATAATAATAACGTTTAACGCGCTTTATAAAGAAATGATTATCTCTAATCTTTATTAAAAAAGTTAGAAACATTATCAAATATCAACTACGAGTGTTCTATGGTTGGCCATGTTAAAAGTAATAACAATTATTAATTTGCGTGATTCTATCATTGTAATCATATTATTATAGGATATCCCTTGTTAGGAGATTTGATAATAAATGCTCTATTATTCACGTTTCAATTTATGATATATGAACTTATTTAATTAAAAATTCAACATGTTTTTGACAATGTTTCTATAATTTTTTTTAATAATCTGAATTATACTACTAATTGTATTTTCATGTCAATTACAAATGCTTATTCAAATGTTAATAATTTTCATGGAAAAGAAATCACGTACTGTTACCAGTAAATAATGTAATAAGTGTTTACTTCTGTACTTTACATAACATGGACTAACATTTGATACCATAAGAAAATTGTATAAAAAATCAAAATTTAACAAATTTCAAAATGCTGTATAAACGTAACTACTAAATTAAAATAAGAGTTTTTGGTATCAAAATTTTTCTTTAAGACTTATCTATAAAATTACTATATTGAAATCTTTAAAAAAATTAATTTTTAAAATATTTTTTTAATTACGAAAAATAACATAAAACATATTTTAAATATAGTTCTATATTGTAAAAATTGATTTAAAAAAAAAAAAAAGTATAAAATGTTATGTAGCTTACAAGTTATATGAGTTGTCAGTTAGATCCGTTCCATTCTGTATATATATATATAAGATTATGTTTTAAAAATCTGAAACGTTGACGTAATGCAGTCAATATGTTTATGCACCCATTTGTTGTAATAGCATAACATTTAGAATCTTAGAACCGGAGATATAACAATTTTTGCTAAAGTGACCGTAGTTACCCCTAATAATAATTATTGATAACTAATTATTATTAAAATTTAAAGGGATAATGTAATTTAGAACTAGTATATATGATGAATAGCAATATTTTTAAACTTCAGGGAATATGAAATATTCATAGAAATTAGGAAAACGAATTGAACGATATATAAATAATAATACATATTCCTAATATTTTCAGTACAATGTAGTTATATTTTAAGTCAACTATTATGATTATTAAAACATATTAATTACTTTATTTTAGTTACTATTCATTTTTCATTTGTTTCAAAGTATTATGCATTATTTACACTTTTTAAAAATTTGTGTCTTAATAGTAATATTAGTATACAAATATTCCATTTCTTATGTAATGGAAGTTTTTAACTTATTCATTTGAATAAATTGATACATTGTAAAAAACAATTGATATTTTACAATGTAAAGACCTGTTATTTTCAATATAAAATTAAGTTAATATGATATAAGTATGATAGTATTAGTTAATAATTAAAATAGTTTAAAAATTAATTAAATAATATATTAACATAAATAACATAATACTTAGTGCTTTGGTCACATTTACTTTTATAAAATTTAACTGCCTTATATTAATTATAAATTATATTTATCTTATAAATCTTAAATTTATTGTCATCATTATTTTGTTGTCATATTTCCTTACTCTATGTTTTACATATATGCATGTACATTTCTTTTTTTTTTTCTCTTTTTTTTGTTATATTATGTTATATATTTATGTTATCATAATATTATTCCTGCAAACTGCCGTTTGGCGTTAAATAATTAAATAAATAAATAAATATATCGGTAGCGTATTTAAAGAGATCTAAAAGGTTATAACAACTCACAAAATTTTTTCAGTTAATATTTTATAATTCTATTCTCTTTCCAAATTATAAAACAACAATTAAAAGAAATTCATTAAATTTGTAAGTTTGATAAATAGATTAGAAAAATATATATGTACGTTGAAAGAGATTATAGTCATCTCCTAGTGTACATCTATATTTATTAAAAAGGTCAACTAATAATCATTACTTCACTACAGTGATTAAAATGCGGATTGTTCCGTATTAAGTTATTATTTCAGTTAGCCAAGAGGACTTTCAGGTTTTTGAACATAGTTTGTTAGGGCAACAATGTAACAGTAGGGTAAATAGTGCAATTACTATAATTCGCCGATTTTGATGTTCAAAAACTTGAGTAAAAATTATTTAATAATACAAACTTTTTATTTTAACAAAACAAAATTTTAAATCTGTTAAATTATTTATATTATTATCACGAACTGTTGTTTTCAATTCGTTAATATACAAAAACTATAATATATAATATTATATACAGCTATGTTATTATTTCCTTAATTAAACATTAAAAAATTATAATTATTAACTTACCATGCTGTAACCAACTTCATAATGAGTGCCCCTTACATAATGGATAGGTATAGAATTTCGTTTTGGAATCGATCTACGGTGGTCTTCAAATTTTTGTAAATCTGGCATCTTAAAAAAAAATATTTCTACAGTTTATCTATAAAAAAATGTATTGTTGAACTTAATACTATAAAAACTTGACGAGAGATCAAGTTATTAAAAAAATGAAATAGAAATTGCAATCACATTAGCAGAAGCCGTACTAATCGTAAAATCCAATAATGTTTAACTATATTATTGTAAACGTTATCTCTTACTACCGGATTTGCTTGTTTTAACCACAGTCGCACAAAATAGTGGAGGTGGAATCATTTATAACCTATATACCTACATATTTTAAGTAAATACTAAATTTTTATGTATTGTTTAGAAGATTGCATTATAAGACTACAAAAATGTTTTACCTACTCAATCTTTAACACTTATCAAATATAAATTTAAATTACGAATTTTTTTTTTCAAAAAAAAACTTACTATTATTTAAAAATAATCATTAAATTATATAACTTATTTATTAAAAAAAATTACTCAATCAATTATTATATAAATGATAACTTAACTAAAGTATAAGGCTTTCACTGGAAAACATTTTTTCTTTTTGTAAATTCTCGTCATTTAAAATTAAAAGTATTGTGCAATACTTATGTTATACATGATAATTTCCCGAACCTAAGTAGTTGGGATTAAGACGAGGAAAAAAAAAGACATGTTACTCATGAGTATTTATTAAATTGTTATGTAATTTCCACGTTTTTCTTTATTCGAAACCCTTCAATTTCAATTTGAATATTGTCTATGTTTTGTGTTTTTATCGGTAATAATTCAAAGTTATTTTATTTTAACAACTAACTGAATAGGTTTTTGTTAAATTTAACAGTGATTTTATTTTTCCTTGCCTTAAACCCAACTACTTAGAGTCGGGCAAAAACTGTTTAATTTAAGAGTTATTATTTAATTATTTTATCATTATTATTATTCATTATAATATTATGAATCAATTACAATGTTTGGCTTTTAATATTTTTAATAATATTTTTTTATATCTCATATACAACTAGTATTGAGATATTTGAAATATTATTTATTTAATGTTGATGAAAAAAATATATTTCCAAAATACATACATGCGAATTTTTACTATGAATATTTTTATGAGTTAGTGTTTATAATATTTTAACTCTTCAAAATATCATCCACAAGCTGATCGTAAATTATTTTTATCTCAAAAAAACTGAAATTGATTAGCTTTTTAATTTTTGTACAGTTACCCATTCCTACGTAAACTGTTACACCTAATGAAAAATTAAAATGAATTGTTGATGTAACTCATACTTGATAATGAGTAATCATTTCTAATATTCATACTAAGAGGATTGAAATGTCTATGTAAATTCATCATTAAAATCAGAATAGAAATGAATGTCTAATAGTAAAAACAAGAAAATTTCTGCACAGTATCTTGTATGTATTATAGTATTGTCTATTTAAATAATTATGTAAAAATTTTTATATTGATTTTCTATACTTTTACGAATTGAATATACGTTGGCAGTGGTATAATTAGGGATATTTGTTCTGGGAGGATATACATAAGAAAATTCTTCAATACCACCTCCAAATGAAAAAAAAATGTTTTATGCTTTTTTAATTACGTGTATCTTTTATCATGTATGCTCAAAATCTGTCAGTTAAGCGATCGCTTCTCATTAATTCCTTAATAAATACTATTAAGTTATGTTTTTCCAAATTATATAAATTAAAATGTAATTTCATTGATTGCATTGTTATTCCTTCGACCCTGGTTGCAATTATAAATTATTTATTTTATTCTTTAAAACTCAATATTAATTCATAATAATACAACAAAAATATTCAACTGATAATAGTCCAGCTGTTGAAGTTGGAATAGGCAAAAGCTCATTAGTCACTTTTAATAATTTTTCAGGAGATCGAAGGAACAATTAAAAATTTCAATAGTGTTTAATGAAATTTTATATTTTTGAAAAGCAAAAAATAAACTTTCTTAATACAAACGACTTATATATATATATATTTAAATTTTTGAGGGTAATGTCTTCGACTAGATACGATTTGTGAGTNTTTACGGGGAACGAGGGAATTTTTTTCAATTTTTGAGGGTAATGTCTTCGACTAGATACGATTTGTGAGTAATAACTTTCAATATATAAAATTAAAAATTAAATATATTTAAAATACTAATATAGAACTAAAAAATACTAAAAATATTAAAAAAAGCTACAAAAATTACAAAAAAAAAAATTGTGGATATGAATTTTCTCAAAATTAATATATTTATATATGTTAAGGGTAAAGTACAAAGTATGGTTAGAGTTCACATTATCGGGGTAATGTGAACACCCTATTGGATAAAGTAAAAATATTATTTATAAAAACTTTTATTTCGTACATGACTCGGGTATTTTACACATTATCTATGACTGATTGGGTAAAGTACTAATTTAAAAAAAAATTGTTTTCATCCATGTTATCAACATGGAATGTCTTGGTTTGCTCTCTCAACTGTGGCGTGGCTTTCCGTGAACGATTTTCAGTGTGTCCCACATTTCTTTTAAGTCTTCTATTATTTTATTTACAAACTCGCGACCATTGTCAGATTGTAATATCATCGAAGCTCCGAAAATACAAAATATGTCGATAAGATGTTTTGCAACTTCTTCTGCTCTCTTTGTTTTTAATATTCTTAGTTGAACGAATTTAGTAAGGTGATCCTGATATACCATAATAAACCGGAACTCTTCATCCCCCTGCGACTGCATATCAATCAGGTCCACTTGGCACCTACTATTAATTTCCGAAAACACCATTGGTTTAATCACTAAACCCTTGCTTTTAAATTTTTGTTTAGATTAACACAATTCGCAAAATTTTAAGTAAATAGACACTGCTTCTTGTGTTATATTTTTATACTTTTTAGCTTCGATGCGAAGCTGAGAAGGTATTAATTTTACCATGATGTGTTTTTTTTTTTTTTT
>NW_026099576.1:13307225-13309991 GCF_025091365.1 Daktulosphaira vitifoliae | reverse complement strand
TTAGCTTCGATGCGAAGCGGAGAAGGTATTAATTTTACTATGATGTGTTTTTTTTTTTTTTTATGTCTGTTGCCACTTTTTCTCAGCTCTCACTGGACCGATTTCTTTCAAAAATACGTCAAAAGATCACAAATCGTATCTAGTTGAAGACATTACCCTTAAAAATTGAAAAATTTTCCCTCGTTCCCCGCAAATGGGAGAAATATCCAAAAAAATTACAAATTTAAAAATCAGTAAATTTTGTCATTTTTTTCACTTTATTTTTCTTAAAACTGCCATAACTTTTTCCAAAATAATCAAATCAACATAATTCCTTTTTACTAAAACCTTAGATATTTTCCTTTCATTTAATATCATTTTTTTGAAAATCTAACACTTAACCTGCTCACAAAGGGGATTTAAAATAGCAACATTTTTACAAAAACTAACTTTTTCAACTTAATTTTTGAAAATGTTCCGGAAATACTACGTCCTTTAAACATATATTAAATTAAAGCTTATTTTATGTACTATAAAATGAAAAAAAAAATTTGTGCCGACGACCTATCTTCTATGCGCAAATGACTACCGTATTCAAAAAAATGCTATTTTTCTATTAAAATTCTAGGTTTTGTATTTTATTTTATTTTAAAATATCTTATTAGGAGAATACATAGTGAAAATAGCTACCGTATTTAAAAATATTCTATATTGTGTTAAAATTCTTGGTTTTGTATTTTATTTTATTATAAGGGGATTACACTGATTTTCATAAATATTATATCAATCTAAATGATATAGTATAAAAAATTAATCATATTTAAATTTTTTTGTTTCTATGAAGTCGAGAAAAATAACTTTAAAATTTGAACTAGCCTATTTCCATTTTTATTAAGTGACGAATGCGACGTACGGTTTCTGAGATGGTAACATTTGGGTCTTTCACGTCTGTGGCACTGAATTTTTTCTTAATTCTTTTTGAGTTAGAAAAAAAGCATGGTCTAAGATAGCGGAGGAATGTGTAGAGGAATACAACAATACAACATATAGTGTAACAAAATTTTCACCGCCTTATCTATTATTTGGTGTAAAGTCTTATATAGTGCCAAATGAACTTCAAGAAAAAACTTTTAATTTAGACATTCTAAATAAATAATTTTTTTCTTTTTTTGACTGGGGTTTAATTTTTTTGAGAAATAGGCAACCGAATGGAGAATACCATTTTCCTGAGGTTGTATTAATACTGCTCCTATACCTTCTCCACTTGCATCAGTATAAATAAAAACCTCTTTATTTTGGCTATATATAGATAGAATTGGGCTTGAACATAGGTATTTCTTCATATTATTAAATGCTTGCTGACACTCTATTGTCCAACTAAATTTTACATCTTTCCTTAGTAAATTATGTAACGGTTCCAATTGTATTGCTGCATTTTGAATAAATTTATAGTAAAAATTGATTTTCCTTAGGAATTGTCTACTATTCTTTTTATTTGTTGGTTCCTTAAAATCTTTAATTGCTTTAAGGTTATCTTTCAAAGGTGTAATTGAATTTTTCTCAATTTTATGTCCCAAATATTTTAAGGAATTTTTTGCAAAATCACATTTCAACAATTTAAATCGAAAGCCTTCTTCATTAATTGCTTGTAATAAAGCTTCTATATGTTTCACATGTTGTTCAAATGTTTTTGAGAAAACTAAAATATCATCTATATAATTTATACAAAAATCATTTAAATTATATCTCCTTAATATATTTGCTAAGGTTCTTTGAAATATTGCAGGGGATATTTTTAAACCAAAAGGTAAGCATGTCCATTGCCAGTGTCCGTCTTGAGTCACAAACGCTGTTTTCTTTCTATCTTTATGCCTAATTGGAATAGACCAAAATGCTGAATTTATATCAAAAGCTGAAAACCAGGTACATTCTCCTGCCTTCACCATTATGTCTTCAATTCGAGGAAATGGCTGTGGCTCAGGAACAACTAATTTATTTAATTCTCTAAAATCAATACATAAACGAGATCTACAACCATCTTCTTTTTTGTACACTAGTGTAACTGGGGCTGCAAAAGGAGAATTAGTTTCTTCAATAAGACCCTCTTCTAATAAATTTGTAATTTGCGATTCTATTTTTTTTTGATCAGGTATTGAATATCTGTATGGTTTTTTTGAAATATATTTATCTTCTGTTAATTTAATTTGTGCTTCTTCACATTTAACTCTACCGACATCATATTTATTCTTAGCAAAAATTACTTTATATTTATTAATAAGGTTCATTATTATTATTTTATCTTTCTCATTTAAATGTTGTAAATTAGTTTCAAAAATACTAACATCAATATATTCATTCAAATTTAATTGTAGATCATTCTTTTGTTTTTCTTGACAATTTACTAATTCACTTTCTTTTCATTCATTTTTTGAAAAATATTTTAATTTTCATCCTGTGACAATTTAAATATTTTAATAGCATCTAGACCAAGTAATAAATCATATGAAAAATTATTGTTTTTTATAGCATATACATTTAAAACTTTTTCAATTTTATTAATTTTTAAATGCAAACGTGCCCGGCTATTGGTAAAATTTACTCCACTTATTGTTTTAAACAAACTATGATTTTCAAAAAATTTTGTTTTTAATTGGATTATAATCTAGTGATTAACAAGTGTAATATTTGAATCACTATCATAGATACCTTTTACTTTTAGCTTCGATGCGAAGCTGAGAAGGTATTGGTTTTACTAAGATGTGTTTTTTTTTTTTTTTTTTTTTTTTT
>NW_026099576.1:13291523-13306976 GCF_025091365.1 Daktulosphaira vitifoliae | reverse complement strand
AAATTAAACACTATCTAAAGATTTGCATCGAAGCGTTTTTTTTTGATAGTGATTTTAATCACTGTCAGATATCATTATACTTGATCCAACTATGCCACGTCACCACTGTGCCGCGACCCCCCTGTGCTGGGTTTTTTTTGATTTATTATTTAATACGTTTAATGTTATAAGCGGTGTAAATTTTTCCGGGCGACTTAGTTTTTTTGGTTCTCTAGTTCAATATCCAATAGTTCATCAATTTCAGTTTGATTGACTTCGGATACATTAACATTTCTTTTTTTCAAATATTGTAGCTTGTTCCGACAAAGTTGAAGTGGATGATAACGATTAGGTTTATTTAGAGCCTCACGCATATAACAAGGCTCTTTTTTAGAAAATCCTTTTGGTANATATAACAAGGCTTTTTTTCAGAAAATCCTTTTGGTGCTACATTATACTTCTTGTCAACATTACTCTTTCCCTTTATAATTACATTATTATTATTATAATTAGATTTCATCTTATCATCTTTTTTATATTGGTTTTTTTCTGAATCATACATTCTTATTTTATTCATTAATAAATCTATACTTGTTATCTCCTCCTTATCCAGTTTATCTTGTACATTTAGCGGTAAGCCCATAACAATCAAATTTATTCTAGATGATTTGACATAGAACTCTCAATTTCTAGTATTAAACGTTCCTTTTTTATAGCATAGTCAATTAATAATCCATTTAAATATTTAAAGTTATATGCAAATCTGACATTTGCCCAACTTTTATCAGCATAGACTTGTAAAAAGGACCCTATCCAATCTGACCATTTATTTATTGATAATTTTCTTAAATTTGAATTATACAATTCTTTTGCACTCTCTTCTAAAAAAAATTTTAAACTTTGTATCTTCTTAATTTCTTCTATGACTTTATATCTATCACACTCTTTTTCAAATTGGTCTAACCATTCTTTTGCATTCTGTCTACCGTTAAATTTATCTATAATAAAGTTTTTTTCTATATCAGCTAATGATATCTCTCTTAATTCTAATTGAGCTTTTAAATCCATACACAATTTCATTAAATCATTTTTATCATCCACTACAAATTTATTTTTATCTGCATTAATTTTTTTTTCGTCTAATTCGTCAAGATAATATGATCTGAATACAAAATTACGTTGGTCATCAGTGTACAATGCACTTACCTCTTCCGATAACACAACCGTTATATTACGAAATTAAAAAATTATATATTATATTTTTGAATCTAAGAATTACTAATCTGGATATAATTAAGGAAATAGGTAAACTGATGTTACTTTTGTAATTATCCACCAATTTCTTAGAATTAAACACTATCTACAGATTTGCATCGAAGCGTTTCTTATGATAGTGATTTTAATCACTGTCAGATTAAATCTATACTGGACTTAACTATGCCACGTCCCAACTATGCTGCGATCCCACTGTACTAGGTTTTTTTTATTTAAATTCATACATTTATAATTTTACAAAAAAAAAAAACAAATACTGACGTGACTAATTATACTAATGAAACGATACAGTAGAACCCCTCTAGTCCGCCCTCGGCTAGTCCGTCACCCCGGCTAATCCGACCGTTGTCAGAATCGAAAAACATATCTCGACTTGTTAATGATTTAATTACGATCGCGATTAAATCAAAGGAACCATTGCTTCTTGCAGCAACGGTGATGGTTCACACAAGCTTCCGCTTTTCGTTATTGGTAAATATAAGAAGCCTAGGGCATTCAAAAACATAAACATGTCTTCCTTGTTGGTTTATTACCGCAATCAAAAATCTGCTTGGATGGATTACAAGCTTTTCAAATATTGATTCTTCGACGAGATTGTTCCATCTGTTGAAAAAAACTTGAAACAAAAAATGCTTCCCGTTCGTGCTCTATTGCTGTTGGATAACGCACCATCACATACATCAGAAGAAGATTTAGTGAAAGGGGACATTAAAGCTATCTTTCTTCCACTAAATGTCACATCACTTATCCAACTAATGGATCAGGGAGTGATAGAATGGTTAAAGAGGCGCTATCGTAGAAAGTACATCAGTTCAATTTTAGAAAAGTTCGAAGAAGGTTGTAACTTATTTGAATCTATGAAATCCCTCAACATCAAAGATGCTATTTATACGATTGCAGAGTCATGGGAGGAACTTAGACCTGACACGCTGAGAAAATCTTGTCGTAAGCTTTGATCGGAAATTATGGCCGAAAGTGACCAGATAGAAAATGAGCAAAACAACGACACGCAGGAAATCATTAAAGATCTGCAAACTGTACAAGTGATTATCCCTGCCAATGAAGTTAAGGAATGGATGACCAAATGTGATGAAGATTACGAAAAAAGTGAAGACCTCAATGACAATGAGATTATTGCCGCCGTTTTGGAAAATAAAAGTGAAGAAACTATAAACGAGGACTCAGATGATGATGACCAACCTCCTGCCCGGATTTCACACACCGACGCCAAAAACGCTTTTTATATTGCAGTTCAGTACATTGAGCAGAACTCAAGCACAAAACCTATGGACATTTTGTGGATAAATAAATGGAGGAATATTGCAGCTAATTCAAGAATTTCATCTGTTAAACAAAAAGTATAATTGACTTTTTTTGTAAATAAATTTTTAATTTAACTTTTTTCTTTAATTTTTTAAAATTTTACTTTTTCGGATAATCCGACCTTTTTTGCGTTCCGACCATACCCACGGTCCCGAAGTTGACGGATTAGAGGGGTTCTACTGTAATATAGAAAACATAGTACTTAATAAATATCTTTGAATCTTTGAAACAAAGATAACATACAAATAATTTTTAGTAATTCATATTTATTGTAAAATCTATCATCAAAATAAAAAAATTAATCAATATTACATATATGTCTATATTAGTTTTAAAAATCAAATATTAGTCTACAATTCCTTTATTTACGATTTTTTTAGTTGCCAGTAGTACCGAGAGTGAAAATTTGAAAAACTAAAAAAAAAGGAAAAAACTAGATTAATAGAATTCTTAATTTGTATATTATATACTTGAGTAAGACTAGGAATTGTAGTGAATCAAAAAAAGAAGAATAATATATAATTTAATACTTTATTGTATTAAATGATATAATTAGGGGGTTATTAATTTAGGGAGCTACTTTGACAGTTACTCAAAACAAATAAGTTAAATAGAATATGACGGGATTTTGATTCTTATTTGATCCACTACTTTATTGTATTAATAATATTATTACTCGGGGTATGAGTACGAGGGTCTGTAAGAAAGATAGAAGATGATAGAAAATAAAGTGATCTTTATTTTATTAATATGGGATTCATTATAATTAATTGTCAATTTTTTGAATATCAATAATGCCACGAGTTTTGACGGTTATTGATGATGNCACGAGTTTTGACGGTTATCGATGATAGGTGGGATTGAGTCACCTCGTGTGTCTACCCAGAGTGGTATGGTGGCTATACATATGAACCTCCAACCTAACTCCTGAAATAGACACGTATCAACGATATAAATCTGCCAAGTAACTCTGTACAAACATTCGATCGATTTATTAAATTTTCTTGGTATATTTATTATTATTGATAATCACTTGATTTTCCTGTATGCCTACTTAATCTATGTACTCATAAAATTTAATTCTAAACCTTATTTATTTTTGGTGAATTTATTAGATTCCTACCTTTATATTTTCTGTGATACTCTTAAATAAATAGATGTTGTATTTTTTTGTACAAATATAATTGTGTTGACGGCGGATCACTTCTTGCATATATTTCGTTGTGTGGAATGATCGAGTGTAGTGAGTGCCTCTGTGAATATCTGACTGCATCTGTCTCAGAATGCTCTTTATTTTTGGCTTTTTATATTAAATTTGATCGTAGTTCAAAGGCAAGAAGTAATCCCCGACGCCACCGTTATTTCTTTATTAATCGTAATTTATTACATGTTATTTATTACATTTTCATCAATAATGATCTACATATTATAAAATACTATTATATCATACATAATAAATTAGACATAGTTTATTACCCTTCATCTTATGTGCTACCATTACATATTGTTTATTATTTCCTATTTGTTTTATATCATTAATATATGCTTTTTTCTACGAAATTTCAGTATATTTAAACATTTAAAAGGTACATCTATATATCTTATTTTTATTAGTATACATTTTATTTTGTGTAATTGATGGATTGAAGTCTTAAATACTACATTATGACATTAATGATCTAATGTATATACAAATAATTTATTATGATATTAATGATGTACTATGTATATCATTACAAAATTATATGCATTTATAAATTTTGTTAAATCCATTTCAATACATTTTTAAGGGCCTAAGTTAATTAGACTATATCGTAGGATTATGTATAGTAGCATATAAATATTTGTTTGGTAGGAATAAACTACTTAATTCTTCGAAAAATTATGTAATAATATATGATATATATGATGTAATAATATATATATTAATAAGAACAATTAATAAAAATATTTCTTGACAAGTAAAATTTCATAAGGTCTCATTAAAATTAAAAATTAACCATGACCTTAATTTTAAAGATGTTGATTAAAAAAAAATGTATACATACGCTTGCATACGTTGCATTGTTCATCCATACTGTAGGTTGAAATATGCATTTACATCTGATTGGTGTATACGACCCTAATATTAAAAGCAACAAATTTTGTTTTATAGTTAAAATTGACGGGTTAAGAATACAAATTCCAAAAGGTTCTTTCACAATTTTAGTTGATTCCTAACAAATTATATATATATTGTTAAATTAAGATTTCGACTATAGTATCAAAAATATAATTATTTTGTAAATCTATAGACTTACTTCTTCTAAGCTAGATCCTACATTACATGAAATGTATAATGTTGTCAAACCCAACAATAAATGACTCATAGGTAAATATTTCATCATTAAAGGCGTATTTGGAATCTAAAAAAAATAATGTGTTATAGGTAATTTTATGTTTGTATTATAACACTATTGTATTCAAAAATAAATTGCAACGGTGTAAAAAAAAATTGTATTTTCTTTTATTTTATTACTTGTAATAAAAACCCAGCACAGGGAGTCGCGGTACAGTAGTGACGTGGCATAGTTCGATCAAGTATAATGATATATGACAGTAATTAAAATCACTATCATAAAAAACGCTTCGATGCAAATCTTTAGAAAGTATTTAATTCTAAGAAATTGTTGGGTAATAACAAAAGCTACATGATCTGCTATTTCCTTAATTATATCCTGATTAAGATAATGTATATTGAATGAAAGATGTATATAAATACAACTTCTAATGAAAAAATTGTATTAATCCATATATGTTTTAAAAAGTTATTACATTTTAAAATAAAAAATTTAAATATAAAATCGAGATTTTTCACACTAACATAGCATTTGGTAGCCATTTTCATCATGAAGACAAAATAAAGTCCGACATTTTTTTTTTCCATAATAAATTACATTACATTAGCTTTAATATAAGATATATATAAAAGTGTCAGACTTTCCGGAACACTTTCAAAAGTTAAGTTGAAAAAAAATTTGAATTCACCCCATACTGTGGTAAAGGGTCAGATTTATAAAAACATATACCAAATGATACGTAAAGACATCATGCATCTTTAAAAAAAATTATATTGATTTGTTTATTTTTGAAAAGGTTATGGCAGTTTTAAGAAAAAAAAATTTCAAAAATTAGCGATTTTTAAATTTGTAATTTTTTTGGAGGTTTCCCCCATTTACGGGGAACGAGAGAAATTTATTTAATTTTTGAGGGTAATTTCTTCGCCTAGATATGATTTATGATGTTTTAACGTATCGTTGAAAGAAATCGGTTTGGTGAGAGCTGAAAAAAATTGGTAACAAGCACAAAATAAAACACATCATAGTAAAACCAATACCTTCTCAGCTTCGCATCAGAGCTAAAAAAAATGTTGTTTTATGTCATATATGTTTTATTTCTATAAATGGTTGCAAAATATATATTTAAAAACTATTTAAAATAGAAAATAAAAAGGTAATGATCGATAGTAACTATTGAATTATTATT
The DNA here is from genome assembly GCF_025091365.1 of Daktulosphaira vitifoliae. Lineage (NCBI taxonomy): Eukaryota > Metazoa > Arthropoda > Insecta > Hemiptera > Phylloxeridae > Daktulosphaira > Daktulosphaira vitifoliae. Next base: position 13,300,874 of record NW_026099576.1, on the reverse strand, counting down.
TCGGTTGATATTAATATTTTAATGTATTAGATGTGAGAAAAGGATATCGTTATTTTTTTTTTTTGATAGATGTACAAAATCCTCCATTTTGTGTAAAAATTTATAACTTATAAATTATATGTAATTATTTATAAAGTTATAAAAGACAACCGATTATAAAATATGGTGTATTTTGGTGTATTTCTTCTATTTACAGTGAATGAAGGAAATTTTTTAAGTTATTGGAGGTAATGTCTTTTGTTAAATACGATTTGTGATATTTGGACGTGTTGTAGCGAAAGACACAAAAAAAAAATAAATAAATAAATAAACAAGTCGTGCTAAAATTATTGTCTTCTCAGCTTCTCGTTAAGGTTAAAAGCATTCAAAGTTTTAACTTACGCATATGATCATAACCATTATTGAAATATTTTCAATTATAAAAAATGCCAAAAAAAAAGAAAACACTGGTGAATAAGTATTGCAAATATTATTCCCAACTCTAAAAAATAAAATTGTAATTAAAGTTATAATTATGCATGGAAAAGTTATTAAAAACAATATTTAAACTATTATTACTAAAATCCTAATTTTGATAGACATTTTTTAAAAATTCAATAATAAATAATTTACGAGTTAAAGTTATAGTAATACAATTATAAACAGAATAGTTTTTGATGGTCATAATACACCATGCTACTAGAGATTTTTATATAATAGAATTTTTAGAGAATAGTATATCTATTTTTTCAAAAATGCTAAAAAAGTTTTGTTATTTCCCTACTCGTAACAATTGTATAATTATAAATTAGACATAAAAATTTTCCACCTCGTTCCCATGTAATGAACCGACAGCTTCATACTGCAGTAGAGAATAACAATCACGTATATAGCTATTTAAAAATTAAATTAATAAAAATACATGTACAAATACATGATACAAATACAAAATATAAAATACAAATATCGAGTATGTGTTTAGCATTGATAATGGTAACATTGTTTCCGAAATACGTATCCGTGACTATTCATTAATAATAATATTTTTAATATAGTTTTAATTTTATTTAATTAATTAGCTAAAACTGATCAATTTTTGTTATAAAACCTAAAATTTTACCACCTTTGTATGTAGCCAGTGATTTCACTTGGAATCAAATTTTGAGGGGTAGTATTTAGTAAATTATTCTTGAACATGGTTGTGCTATTTATATAAATATATAGAATGTTCATTAAGTAAAGGAAAGGGATTCTGTTGTGTCCCATTGTTTGTTATTATTGAGCTATTTCCTTACTTTTTGAACACTCTGTATAATAAATTTATATCTAATTTAATATAAAATTAAATTTATATCTATGGATCATTTTGTATGGTTCGGATAATTTTAGAACTATTGAATAATCGTATTTTTCGGATGTTTATTGGAAAATTATACTTTTAGTTTTACTGGCCTGTAACATTTAATATTCCGACAAATTAAAAAAAAATAAATAAACACTAGGTTATTTTTAAGTATACAAAATTTGTATATTATTTAATAATATATGTGTTCTTTTCAAATATATTGTTATTATATTGTCTTAACTTGACTAATGATAAAATTATATATATTATCATTGATAATACCTTGAACCCCCTAGATTACGTCTATGAATGCAGACAAGAACATTCCAATCAAAATTAACCATAATATAAGAGCATTAATAGCATAGTGAAGGTTACTCTACATACCTTATAATATTTTGATGGCTTTTAATAGATCCATAAAACAGAGATACAGTAGAACTCCAATTATCCGAACTCCGATCATCCGAATCGCCGATTATCCGAATCACTTTCAGAAAAAATCAGAAAAAAATTTGTCCAAAGTCCGCGGCGTCAGTGTAGGCACAACACGTGGTAAGAGTTCCCACTCCAGTTCCGGCGCATTGCAGTCACCTGTCATTGTTTATTTTGATTAGTCAGTGAATGGGTCCCGGTCCCCATTAATTCGGATAATTGGAGTTCTACTGTAGATCATTTTTACACGCAATATCATAAGATAAATTTTTTCTCAGATGAATAAATCCGCATTTTATCTGTGATAATGCACCAACATAAAAACAATGAATAGCAACAATTTTTATGTTTGCATATAATACAATTAAAGTTAATAAAATAGACTTTAACCAATACTCCAAAACATCACTAGCATCAATAAATGGTATTTCCATCTGTACAACAGTATGACTAACAGTAATTCCATCTTGTGGAACAATTATATCCCAGAATAAAAATAAAGGAATTGTAAGTGCTGCAATAATTACTACAAACGAAAGCAACTTATTTGTCAACCTATAATTTATTTTTCAAAATAAATAAATTTGTATAAACAGGGAAATAAACAGTTTATATAAAATACCTATGTCAATATACAATGAAAAGCTCTCTAAAGGCATAAACTAAATACACACGAGTATTTAATTCATACCACTAATTTAAGAATTAGTTTCTAGAAGATTTTTATTTCGATTTTTATTATACTTAACCAAATATCACTTTTCATCTTCTTTATAAAACATTCAATGGGCTGATCATTTTGAAAATTCACTGAGATACATTGTAAATCATTCATTATGTGTTGATTGCGTTTGTAGTTATATCTTTGATACAACGAGTTCAACAATCCAGATAAAGACGAAGCTCCAACGGCAATAGATTTTAATTTATCAAATATTTCGCCTGAATAAAATACACAACTCGTAGTAGTAATAAACCCAAAAAATAAAAAAACATCTACTATATATCCATAATATTGATAATATTTGTTTGTTTTTTCAACGAATAAAGGCATTCCGGCTATTACATTGATTGTTTTTGTGAATTTATTAATATTGTAAAAATACTCATCTGACAAAGGCATTATGACAGTAATAAAGAACTGATCAACTTTAAAAAAATGTATTTTTAGGATGCTAAAATTTACAAATTATAGAACGAACTAAGTAGGTTTAGTATTTATATAGTAGTGAGGAATAATATAAAAATTTTACAAATCTCTCAATATAACAGAAAATACACGAATATCATTATTTTATTATATTTTTCTAATAGCACGTTTTTCGAGAAATATAATATTAATAATTTATAGGTCTGATAGAATTTTTGTTATATATATGTATTGGTATTCGATTATTTAGTTATAATATTATATTACTTACTGAATTAATAAATTTGTTATTCTTAATAATACAGTCAATTTTTTAGTTTTTGAAACCTAAAGTTATTAAAAATTCAATTGAATGTGACTTCCGTGTATCCTTGTGTAAGTAAATAATATTTTTACATACTACCGAAAAATAAAATAAACTTTTTCAGTCCCGATAGTTATGATATATACATTATACTATAATTGTTATTATGAATTATTTATGATTTCAATTAATAAATCAAATGACATGGCATGTGTTAAAATATAACAATAAGCTACATATATACTTTTAAATTATTAAAAATATACCAATGTAATTTTGTATAAAAAACATACAGGGTGATTTTTTTATCATAACCCACTCAATTACTTGCAGAATAATAATAATTTAAACATTTTTTTTTTTTATTATCTTTAGTTACATATTATTCTTGAATTTTTAACTATGTAATACTTTTTAAGTTCATCCCTTATGCCTTGTAAGGGGGTCAACTTTGTTTTTTTAAATGGTAACACATATTTTTAATTTAATAAAATGTTTGAGTTTTTAATTTAATAGTAAATGGCATTTGAATTTTTAATATAACTTAATTCGTTTATTAGATATAATCATTTAAAGTTCCAAATTTTTGAGTTAATATACAGGTATAATACACAAAGGATAACAAATATAGGTTGCTAATTGGTTTTTTATGACATTGCTGTCACAGTCACGAATTGTTTATTATCAATTATGACTACCAATAGATATACTTTTTGTATTGTCAGTTAGTGTATTTATAAACTCACAACAATGTACCTTACTATCATTGAAAATAACAATGCTGTGTACCTGCTAATATCGATGTCATAAAAAACCAATTAGCTACTTATATTTGTTAGCCATTGTGTATTATACCTGTATATTAACTCAAAAATTTGAAACTTTAAATGATTATATCTAATAAACGAATTAAGTTATATTAAAAATTCAAATGCCATTTACTATTAAATTAAAAACTCAAACATTTTATTAAATTAAAAATATGTGTTACCATTTAAAAAAACAAAGTTGACCCCCTTCCAAGGCATAAGGGATGAACTTAAAAAGTATTACATAGTTAAAAATTCAAGAATAATATGTAACTAAAGATAATAAAAAAAAAAAATGTTTAAATTATTATTATTCTGCAAGTAATTGAGTGGGTTATGATAAAAAAATCACCCTGTATACTTATAATATAAAAGAAACACGAAATAATAAACAATNAAATCACCCTGTATACTTATAATATAAAAGTAACACGAAATAATAAACAATCGTAATAGTAATGTGTTAGACATAAGGTAATAAATAATGGGTAAATTTACGGAACACACAGTAGAACATTATAAAATATAGATCATTATTGACGAAAATGTATTAAATTACTACAAAACGATTAATAAAGAAATAATGGAAGCATTGGTGATCACTTCAGGCCTTTGAGATGTAATGTAATTACCATCAAATGTAATATAAAAAGTCCAAAATAATGAAAATTTTGGCTCAGATGTTACTCAAATGGTGGTCAGAATGCTCTCACTCGGTCAGTCGCGCTCAAATGCAGTTAGTAATTCTTAAAGGTTCTTAGTTGCAATCTATCACCATGAGTTAATCTTCATTCACACTTAGTTTTTCTTTAATTCATCATAGTACGCACAAAAAGTGATCCACCGTGTTCATATTTCATAAGAAAAAGGAACGTTTAATGATTTCAGAGTATTTATTGCAAATATTAAAGTAGGAAAATAATAATCTCACTAAAAATCTATAAAGTTTATTATTAAATTTAAGAGTACATAGTTTAAGTAAAAATTAAGTGATCATCAACAATAAAAAAAATATTTAAAATAAATTTAATAAATCAATAATGTTTGTACAGAGTTATTTGGAGAGTTTTGTCTTTGATACGTATCTATTTCAGAAGTTAAGTAAGAGGTTCATACATAGTAACCATACTACTATGGATAGACATACAATGTGAATCAATCCCACAGTTTACAATTGATTATAGTAAATGTTATATTAATAAATAAAAATTAATTTATTTTTCAAACATTTTTTATATTTCTTACAAACCCTCATACTCATACCCCTAAAAATAATATTATTAAAACAACAAGATAGTAACTCACCCACATCGCACCTCCAACTTTACTTTTATTTTCTTTCTTTTTGAATTACTACACAATTTTTCATTTTTGGTTAATATAATTATGATAGGCTAAAAAATATTTTTCAACCTTAAAAGTATTAAGTTTTAGAACAAATTTTACTTCAATGCTGATGATTATACAAAAGTGTACAGAAGGTATGATAGTTTTAAATAATCACAAGAAAATTGTTATTTAATATTGTCACTAATAAGAAAAAAAATTTGAAAGTTACTTTTTAGTTATTTTTTTAACAAACTGTTGTGATCAGGGTAGTAAATAAATATAATAATAAGTAACAAAACGATAGTGTCTTTATTACACCGAAGAACAATAATCTTAATTACACGTTTAAGACAATTAAATAAAATATCTTCTGCTGCAACTAAAGGTCAACGTGAAAGATCAAACGGTAATTGATAAATTCAGTTTATATCTGTTTTCCAGCGCCCGAGCGACTGGTTCACACTGCCCGTCGGCCACCACGCATAGTGCGACATGTCGTACTTGAAGAGGAAGCGCCGCGATCGCCATCCGGCGATAACACCGGTATTAAGATGTGACCGCGACATACTCCCCCCCCCCAGTCCGACCGGTCGGCCCTACAGTGCGCCTAGGGCAGTTGGTTTGGCTGTACGTCTTCCTGCCCTTCGATATCCGACATATATTTGGAATGCGCGTTCAGTATGGCGTCGACGTCCGATTCCACCTCCATCTGCTCCACCGTGTCCCCGTGCCGTCCTCCGACCACCTTCTCCAAGATCACTCTCTAACGAGGTATTAGACTGGGTGACATAGTAAGTGTCTGAGGTAGGGTCCCAACATGTAACAGCGCTGGTTCTTGCTCGAGCTGGTGATCGTGTCCATTCCGGAGTCCAGTTGGAACGGGGACGGAAACGACCGTTCTCGTTGCGCTCATTGTGGCGATTAGTCACTGGGCGACTTACTAAGGCAGGTGGTTGTTCGATACGTTGTTGAGCCGGCTGCCGGGTACGCTGGGTGTGAGACATCATACGTCTCACTCGCGTTCTTCTGCTCGGTGGTCCTTGGCCTTCCACATCTCCTGAGTTGCGTCCACTATTGGTCACTCCCTTCTGGTATATATTAGGGTGGTCCTTATCTACATAGGTCATTTTTTTTTTTATTAAATTCAATCAGGACACCCCCTAGAATTGTTCTATAGGTTAAAAAAATACATTTTATGAAGTTTCGTAACCAATCAAAGTCGTTAGAGTACCCCAATCGAGCTGCACGTTTAAGGACCGAAACATGAAGCTTCAACTGACTTTTACCCCTGGTTACATAGACCCCCTCACCTAATCGTTTACCAATTTGCACTGGACCTAGATATTTTGGTGCAAACCCCGCATGAAATTTCTTTTCAGTGCTAGATAGGGGATGTGCGTGATAATAAACCCAATCCCTTCCATAAAACGATCTAGGTGATTCTTTTGCCGAGTAGATCTGGTCCTGCGATCACTTTTACCGAAGTTCAATCCGAGTTCATCGGAGGGTTTCTCTTCCCCCCCCTCCGGGAAAAATTTATTTTTTCACCGGACCATCCGGTGTTTTCAGATTTTCCCGGTTCCTCTGTAGAAAATTGAATTTTTTCCGGTGATTTCGGTAAAAGTTTCTGTTCTACTGGAAAATTCCTCATTTCTTTGGATTTTCTCGAAATTGTCCGATTTTTTACCCGTAGAACTGATGTCCAGTAGCCAATCACCAGGAACATTTGCTTCGCGTCCAAAAGCTAAAACTGATGGTATGCATCCCATCAGTCTGTTTCTGCGGTTTCTCACTAAAAAGGATACTTGGAATGCAACTGTCCCACTGGCTGTGTGGTTTTTCGACCAGCACAGTCCGTAATCCTTTTTTCAAGTCCTGATTTTGGCGCTCAACTGGATTTGCCCTGTGGTGATAAATCGTGTCGTCCAACCTTGTGTTCCCCACTTCTCCAGTGCTTTCTTCATTGCTTTGGAGACAAATTGCGTCCCGTTGTCAAACAAGAGCGCTCGAGCATAACCAAAACGAGAGAAGAACTCTTTTTCTAACGTATCGGTGATTGACTTGGTAGTGGCCTGGCCAAGTGGATAGGCCTCTACCCATCTACTATAGCAGTCTGTTGCTACCAGTAGGCATGTTTTCCCGCGCGCAGACCTAGGATATGGGCCCATAAGATTAATACTTATGACCTCCTATGGCTGGCGTGGTTTTCTCGGTGTCATCGGATCTTGCGGTTTCCGATTCAAATGCACAAATTTAACACCTCACGACGTATTGTCGCACCGATTCTCTAATACCGGTCCAGTAGAAACGCTTACCGATGCTACGGTAGATTTCTTTCCAACCTGGATTGCCGGCTAGTTCATGGTCATGATACCTCCATAGTAGGTGATCAGCCATGACCGACGGAACGACGATGATGTTTTCGCCGGACCCCTCCGGTCCTTTTAGTAAAATACCGTTTTTCAGGTGGTATTTACCGAAAATGTATTGTGGAATTGTATTTTTACCCCGGAGTGTCTGAACATTTTTGGCCAAACTTTTGTCTTCGGTTTCCCACTGTTTAATATCCGAAACACTTATATTTTCCGGGTGGTTTCCGTCAAATATTGCCCCTATGTGATCTTCTCCGGAAAAATCATCCGTTGATGGTGGATCATGAAAATTTTCGTCCAATTTTCCCTCATTTACCTGTACTTGATTCACAGGGCTTCTCGACAACGTATCTGCGGATTGGTTTTCGACTCCAGGCACATGTTGGATGTTGAAGTCGAACAAACCCAATTGTAACGCTCAACGAGTTAGCTTACTGTTGGTGTCCCTGGTGTGATGTAGTCATTTGAGCGCAAGCTATCGGTAAGTTATGTAAACATACCGGTCTCTAAGTATGGGCGGAAACGATCAACAGCCCACACTATGGCCGAACACTCTTGTTCGACGGCAGAATACCTTGACTGAGTGGAAGACAGCTTACGTCTCGCGTACGACACAATTCGACGCTCACCTTTATTCTTTTGCTGGAACAGTACAGCACCTACTCCTACTTCACTTGTGTCCGTTTGTAGAAAAAACACGGTTTTCCTTGATGTGGGGAACAGAGTTTAGGTGCGGTAGATAGCGCTTTCTTGAGCTTGTAGAATGCTTCTCGCTCCCGTACTGCCCATCGCCATTTAATTCGTTTTGCCAAAAGATCTGATAACGTTACGATGATTTCAGTATAATTTGAAAGAAACTGACTATACCAACCACATATCCCGAGAAACTTTTGCAAATCTTTTACCTTTTTTGGTTCAGAAATATCGGCGATTGCGATTAACTTTTCTGGTTCCCAATCAATTCCGGTTGAATCAACAATGTGCTCGAGAAAATTGATCTGTAAAACCCCCAAATTAAATTTTTTTGGTTGAACAGTTAAACCGTGTGTTTGTAACCGTTCTATGACTCGTTGTAGGTAATTGAAATGTTCCTTCATACTCAGTGAATACACCACAATGGCATCCAGGTATACAAACACGAATTTACCAACGTATCCACGCATAACTTCGTTCACCAACCGTTGAAAAGTAGCCGGGGCGTTTTTAAGACAGAAGGGCATTACTTTAAATTGGTAGAGGCCCATCTGTGTGCGAAACGCGGTGAATGGTCGTGATGCTGGTGTCAGACCTACTTGCCAATAACCGGACTTCAGGTCGATGGTGCTGAAGACGTTAGCGCCATCCATCCCTCTGACCATGTCATGTAAGTCGGGCATTGAATGTGCGTCGGTTCACATATCGTCGGCCACCGAGCATAGCGTGACCTATCGTACGTGAAGAGGAAGCGCCGCGATCACCATCCGGCGGTAACACCGGAAATGCGATGCGACCGCGACAAAACATTTTGATGAGTCGATTTTAATGTTAGATAAGTACATATCATGTCACAACCCACATAGCAATTTCAATATATTAATATTGTCAAAATATTCTTACAAAATACTTTTTAAAATATTTTGAATAAAATA
>NW_026099576.1:13279809-13291423 GCF_025091365.1 Daktulosphaira vitifoliae | reverse complement strand
AATGCATTACTGTGTAAGTTTGATAACGTTTTATGCGAATTTAAGTTAAATAACAAAGTACATGCTTTATTTTGAACTTTGCAATGATAACATATTTTGCCAATAAAACCAGCTAAATAATAAATAAAATCTAATAAATTATTTGTAAATACAAGAGACGATTTTTTAGTAATCTTAAAATGTTGGACCAATTCCAATAATGGAACCACGCTACAAAACACTTATTATTTTTGTAAACATTTGTGTATTTTTAATATGCTGTACGTGTCTTAAAAAAACATTTCATTGGCTTATTTCACCACATCATTCAAAATTCAATGAACAGGAACTTCTAAAAACCTCTGATGAAATAAAAATGAAAGCAAAGATCACTTTTGAAAAAAGTAACGAGTTATTGTTAGCACATGATCAATATTCAAGTTATCTTAGTCTTTTTTTTGGAAGTTGGAAAACACTTATCTCAGATTTAACAAAATATTGGTGGATAACAATAGTATCAACATTACTTCCCTTGTTTATGTATTGGAGATTCAAATGCAATATAAGAATTAAAGTAAGATTTTTTAAAACCTTAACTATTAATATTAATTTTTTTAATGATATGTTTCAACTTAGTTTTCTGAATGGAAAACAAATTGCAATCAAAACAAGCAAAATGAAAAAAATAACTCTAGACGGTTAACATTACCTGATTTAACATTGGCTAAGCATGCCAGAAGAGAATCTATGATTGATAAACAAAAGAAGTTATATACAAGTAATTTTAAGTTAAATATTTAGATTATCATAATTGTTTAATAATTATAGAAAAAAATTAGTTGACAGACAACAATCAATTAGCAATGCTACAACTGAACTCAATCTTTCAAGGAAATGGTCGTTTGATAAAAGTGAAGATATGCCATCAGAAAAAAAAAGGACACATCTTATTAGACGATATTAATATATTCAAATATGCTTATAATATTGTATATATATATATATATGTTACAACAATTAACTATGTGCCAATTAAAAAACTGATTGTGACATTGAAAGGTTTACAGTGTTGCTTAAGTTTTTACACAAATACTTCAAAATGATCAATACAAAATTTTTAGTTCTTAAAAAGTACTCACAGAAAAAAAAATCATCTTTAAAGTCATGGTAAAGTATTATTCAGTGGGCGGACTTATTTATTTTTAATAAACATATTTGTACAAACATATTTTTAAAAACACAATTAAAAATTTACATATATTTTACCACCATTTTTAACAGTCTGAATTATTCTCCCTTAACTTTATCACTATCATCTCTATAATGTAGAAACACAAAGCTGAACACAAATACCCCAAACATCATTGAGAAAGCGCTTGCATAATATGGATAAGCACTTAATATAAATCTTTCATACTGAGTGTGTTCTAATGGTATCACAGAAACCTAAAGTTAAAATATAAAAAATTTAATGTAAATCAATAGTTTTCTAAATTTAGCTCAAATAAGTACATTTGTTAAATTTATTAAAAATAAATTTATACCATCGTAGAGCTTCTAAGAGAAGTGAATCCAATCCTATTATAGTCCACTTTGAATTGATACACTCCATATGTGTCTGGGATTTTAAAAGTAAACTCATATTTGCCAGAACCAATATTTTTTAAGTTACCACGCCAAAATGGATCTATGCGAACAAATTCTACTTGTACATCATTGGCATTATGTGGAATCCAATTTCCATTCTCCCAACGTTCCAATTCAAGCAAATAAACCTTTAATACAAACAAAGAATAATTTTAATTTCAACAAATTTTTGATGGATTCAAAATACTTACAGCCATATCCATTATAGTATAAGAAGGTGGAGGAGATGTTTCTCCAAGTTTATGATGAGAAACAGATTTCACTCTTATTACACCTCTATCCTTTAAAGTCCATAATGCAATATTAATAGCTGCTTCCTGATTTCCTGAGATATCATGGGTTTTTCCATCCTATAAGATAATAATAAATATTTTGCTTATCTTTCATTATTTAATATACTCACAGTTATTCTTTGTATAGAAGATTTAAATGCAGAATCTGAAAAGAAATATAATGAACCAGAAAAAACGACTCTAGCATTGTTTCTTGCTTGAAGAGCTGCTATGAGCAAGAGATCTTTACCAGTTCCAAGTGAATACTATACATAATTAATAAAGCAGTTAGCAGATATATTTATTTAATTATACCAAAAAATATGAAGTCTTTTAAACTTACATCTTTAACAGCAACATCTGGTTTGTAGGAATATGCAGTATCTTCAGCATGTAAAATTGGTAATACAAGAAGATTTTGTGGATCAGCAATAATGGTAGTACCTTCGTACAATAAATCCTTATTATTGGGTTTCCCTACAATTTCTTCAGACTTAATCAAATTTGATGAACTTACAACCACTCTAGTATGCTACCATTATAATATATAACAGTAAATAAAATTTCTAGAATAACAAATACAACAATTAAAAATAATTATTACTTTTCCAGGATCGCTGGCATCATAATTTAAATGATCTATTAATAGTGAGTTTTCTTCTGTTACTTCAAAACCACATTCTGCAGCTAGTTCTCTGAGAGCAGATCCAGTTGAAGCACCACCAGTAAATAACACATTGCCTAGAATGTAAATGTAAAAGATATTTTGTAACATTAACAGCATAAAAAAAATTAGGAATAGTTACAGTAATCATAGCCATTCAAAATTATCTGTGATTTCAGTCTTACTATAAAATAATAATTATCTTACAGTAAGACTAAAGTGACACAAAAAGAAAGTAATATAGATAATTAGTATCAAGAACAGAACATTTATACGATCAACCTCAATGGATCCAAAGTAAAAATATTAGGAAGGTAATAATATTTAATATTTATTTAGACTGTATGAGCTTATTGCCAATATAGAATTCAATGCTATTCCTAGATCGTTGTAAATTAATAGTTTTTCTTTAGTACCTTTTAAAGAAGTCATAATTTTATAATTGTTGTATTATATCTGAAAGGGCATAATTTACTTTTTGATAGTTTTCAGAAGATACAAAAAATTTAATATTTTTACCTAATGTTTTATATAACTTATCAAATTCAAATATCAATATCCTGTGAAAAACTACACGTGTATATTATATTGATATCAGTAGATCAGTAGTCATATTGAAACATGCTACAAAATGATGATTTAACTTTATATAGTTCTTTATTTTGTAACAAATTGATTTCAAAATAAAAATAGCTAAGCAGTATAGTTTGTAACTCAAAAATATCTTTTGTTTATAAAATTAATAATTTAAAATTCAGGAATTTTCACCAAATCTTATAAATTTACAAAAATTAAATAATTTCATAAATTGATAACGTCTTACCTCCATTATCTATAAATTCAGTAATGGTATCTACTCCCAATGATCCACCAAATTCTTGAACATTTGGGGCAAATATTATCAAATTTTCATAAAAGTATTTTCCATACTTAGAAAGCACTAAAGAAGGATCGTCAGCTGATTTAAATGTTAATTGATATCCTCTATCTGTTAAATATTAAGATATTAACTTTAACTATTACATAATACATGGCCATATTGGTAACATATATAAGTGTAGGCAATTTTACAAACCTTTAAGAGTTTTAAAAAGTATCGAATGTGTTTCTTTGATCACTAAATTGTTCAACAGTACTAACGTTTCTTTAGATGCATTCGAAAAAGCTAAAAATATTAAAGTAAATAATGTGCACACGTAATAATTTAATAACATTTTATTTAAATAGAATCAGGTTTTAAGTAGAAGAATGACCAGTAAAATATATATTTAATTAACGGTTGAAATTTCTGTAAAAATAATAATTGAAGAATTTTACAATACACACTAGGCGATTCCAACCTAAGATAATACGTATCACAAAACGCCACGATGCCGGTAAATAACAATTCTACCAACTTATGTGTGGTAAATGTCGGATGCACAGTATTTGTTATAATCTAGTTGTATTATCACAGCTATATGAAATTCCAGACAATGTGATATTGTTGAAAATACATATTTCCATTGCTGATGAAAATACTGTTGAAATGATTCCAAAAATTTGGGTTAATAACAAACAATATGTATGTGTTTAGCCAAAACATTGTGTAAAGCCATCACGTTGAATAATGGAAATAATTTTTTTTTAATTAAATTTGGATTATTTTTTTTTAAATTATGCATATAAATTATGCTTATTAATATATATATATATATATTTTTTATAGATTAAAAAACTTTTTGACTAAAAACACATTATTTTAACATTTGATTCAGATGTTGATTTGGTATTGGTAAATTTGTACAATTATAAAAATTGCCGAAATTAGCCCTTAATACATAAAACCATTTAAAGTACTAACAAAAATTAATGATCTAAATTTCAATTATAAAATTCAAATAGTATTAAAAAAACTAGTTGAGGATGACATTTGAAAAATATTTTAAACCTTATTAAAATATTATGCAATATAAATGAAAAATAGTGTCCTAATAAAAACTCTGCGTGGGCATAAAAAAAAGTTTAAAACGAAAATAGTACAATTGAACAGTAAGCTCATTATAAAGCAAAAGTTATATATAACAATAAACATGATCAAATATATCAATTAATTTGTATTATAAACATATTTAAAAGAAATCGACAGAAAGTATCTTAAGAAAAGTATGCTTAATAAACTAAATATAATATATAATAATAACAAACATAATATCAAATAAATAAATAATAACTAATACAATTAATTCATAACATTAACACACAATATTAATAACATCTTATATTAATTATGAATTCAAAAGAAAATTAAAACGTAAAAAATAAAAATGCTCATAAAACGGTGAAAAATGAACGGATTGAATTGATTTTTATATCATATTTCAGAAATGTCATTGGCGGGTTTGGTGAACATTTCAAACCTTAAGTCGTAAAACGCTGGCGTCAGCAAGCGTTATACTCGAAAACGGTTGAAATTTTAAAACGCTCGCGGGTGATTGGGAAAAATTTTTCTGATCTTCGCCAATAATTTTCCCGGAGTCTGGTAACCAAGTACTTTTATTGAAAAAATAAATTTTGAAAATCCAAGCACGCTAGGTAATTTTCCCAGAAAAACGTTTTTTCCTTGTTCTATTATATAATAAGATACATTATACTGTATATTAAATGTCATATTTCTTAAACATTACATACGTTTACATTAATTGTAGAATGAATATTGCATGCAACAAGAAAATAAGTAAAAAATTTTGGTGGAAATAATGAAGGTGTAGCGTTTCAAAATCTATGTCCATGATGTACAAATAAATAAAAATGTATTGTATAAAAATTATCATTTATACAATAATTATCATACATGATGACATTTTTTACTAATTAAAGGATAGAAATATCAACTTTTTATCATACGAAATTGTATTTTATTTTAAGTTTGATGCAGAGCTAACATTAAGAAATTATAATAGAATAAAATATTTACCAATTATAAAACCAGATTATGGGCATAAAAAATGTGAGAATTTTTTAGAAAGCAAATACATGATCTCCGAGTACTCCTAAATATCCAATAATTTTTTGAATAATTTAATTTATATTAAAATTACCAGTATTTTTTTTTAAATATGATAATTTAAGTTAAATAACTCGTAAATATAACTTAATGTCAGAGAATAATTGACAGGAAAAGAAAGTAATGATTATGTATCATAGTAGTACAATTTTTCATAAAAATAGACGAATCATATATTATTATTATGAATTTCATCAATATGACAATATCAGTAATACAATTAATTATATGATGAGTAAATTTAGAAAGCAGCATAATATATATATATATGAGTATATAGATGATATAGAGAATATATATAAATTAATGCCTTCATTACTATTTATATAATTATTCCTTAATATTTCGATTATTAATTAAAAAAATATATATTATGAATAATCAAATCTAAAATTATATAAGTAGAAAAATTAGATTAAATTATCCTCCAAATTGACTAACACAAGAACTACTAAAGGTGAGCATATGCTGGATTCATTACTCCTTTAGCAGGGTCAAACAAATATAATAATTCAAGGCTTTAATAATAAATACAATATTTTTCAGTTGATAAAATCAAAGATATTATTTCAAATTTCTAAATTCAAGGTTATTTAAGTATATATGTTTTGAATAAAAATACTATTTAATTCAGGAATATTACTATTTTTATTGTCAATAGTTTATTAACATAAAACTCCAACCTTAAAATCCCTTAAAGTATTAAATCTAAATTTTAATTAATTTTTCAGAAGAAAATAAAATTTAAAAAACAAATCAAGAAAAGAAGATTCAATTTGCTCAAATTCGATATATTATTCTAATCCTGTTTAATTAGGGTAAGTTCTAAGAGAAGAGTAAAAGCTCATTTTGAAAATTAGACAATGCATGGGACCGAGTATTGTAAATGGATGTCTATAAATTATAATAAATAAGTATAGGATTTTTGTAATTAGTCGAGTTATTAAAGTTCATGTATACTACACAGATTTTTAGTTAAAATAATTTAGCATATTAATATTAAGATTAAACAACGTAAAAAATATTTATTCAATATTTTAAACATCTTTAATTTTCTATGAATGTTTACGCATCATTATTTTTTACTAAGATATTACTTAATTTAAAATTTGATGTTATGAAATGTATTAAATAATAATTCAAAAATATTTAAAACTAAATAATGAATGTATGGTAACAATTATTTTGCGTTAATTTACTGAGAATAAAATAAAATACCAATGAAAATATAACTAAAAGAATAAATTAATTTAATATTAAACATTGGAAAAGAAATCTTTAGTAAATATTCATTTAATATTTTGTGTTACTCGTGGAAGTTTATTTTTATATCGATTTAAAATAAAATAAAGAACAGAAATTTAAATTATCGAACCAAGCTATATTTCGTTTACAAAACAATAGGCATGTTTATTTTACAAAAGAAATTTAACTCGGTGAGAGAAAAAAAAATTAATTAAATAAAATATTGAAAAATGTTATTCAAGAACAAAAATTGAAATTACATATTATTAAATATGCAACAAATATTAAACGGCAATATAAAGGAACAAAGATAATGAACATTTTAACAAAAAACATACCTCAAATGTGTGGAAAACAACAGCTGTCAATCGTTGGAAAAATAATCAAACTTACGTAAGGATTCGGTCTGTAAGGTACGATTGCCGCGCAATGAAGAAACTTGGCAGCGACTTGGCCTTCCATGACATTCATACGTATCACGTCACACTTTTTCATCAGACGCCCGTTGCGAGTTGCAAATGCCTCCATTTAAGCGATTGCCTCACTAAGCCTATCGAATACACTCCGACCATATTCGATAATAGTGGATGGCTCATACGATCAACTCTCTGAGCTTCATACATCGAACGGTGTCTGGAACGTTTGGCTCAGTTTGTGCAGATATAACAGATGTTTGATACTATGTATTTCTTTGGAGACAAAATCGTCTATGGTATTCAAAATTTGCAACCGTTAATCTATTAATCTCGCAACACTTCGAAGGCTGAACTCAGTGGACGAGTGTTCCTCGTAACGGACTGTGGATCTCACAAACTCATCTTCAATCGAGTGGATCAGGCGTCGATACAATTATTCGGCATCAGTAGATATCCAATTAACTGGTCCCGGCCTTCTTCGATTTGCATTATTATTTCTGAAAGTTTCGTACCTTGTGAGTCCATGTTGAGCTTGTTGAATGAAATGATTTTCACGATGCACAATTTTTAATCGCAACCACGAAATGTTAATTAGACACTTACTAGACAAATTCTCTTTACCGTATATATAGGTAGGAATTCTATAGTTGCTTAGAAACAGACTTGTTATAATAATACATTTTCAATTTAATTTAAAAAAGTACACTTTGTTATTTTACTTAGAGCCAGTATACTTAGTTATTTTACATTAAGTCAATGTACTTTTTAATAAAATGTTTTTATACTTTGAGCCAGCATATTTTATTATTTTTCTTCTATTTTATTAATTTAATTTTAATGATTGAAATTGTTTTTTTATTGAGCTAAATACTAAAAAATGAATATTATAGTTTCACTGTATGTTAGAAGGTATATTTTAATATAGTTCATTAGACATTTCTTATTAGTATAAGCTATTTTTTTACACCGATTACAAATATGTAAAAATAATAGGTTGATTAGAAATAATTAAAATTATATATTACTTTAAAGTTTGCATAAAAAATTATTTTGTAATATTTAAAATTAAGAGTTACTTAAAAGTTTTCAACCTTTTAATTCAAGTTTATTTAGACAATATGTTGTCCATAGTAGAATTTATAACATATTAAAAGCAAGTCTAATTTTAGTGCAACAAAAACATCACAAAATTAATTCTATTTTACTTTTTCCCCAAAGAAAATATAGATTTTTAAATTACATGTAAATTATAAATATTTTTACTTTACTATTTCGAGAAAAGTAATTTTAAAAATGTTTGAATCAAATTGTGAGTCAATGAAAATTTTTAATGAAAGCAATTATTTATTAACTAATACATTTAATATTTTATCTATTTTTTCTTAAATAAAATGAATAAGAGAAAACAAAATTGATTTAAAAATGAATTTTTAATTATAGTGGCATTTGTTTACTACTAAATAATGTTTCATATAATTTAAGGTAACAATTTATTATTCTCAAACAAATTTTGAAAAACGTATAATCTGTTTAAACAATATAAAATATATACTAATTTATAATGTGTTATGTATTGTGTTAATTAACAATATAATATAATATTTATAAATGAGACTTAAATTATTTTATAGGAATAATCAATAAGAAATTCACTATTAAAATTCACTAACCCAAATCAGCAATTGAAATAAGTAGAACTTATATATATAACAATTATAATATATTTTTACTTAAAAAACAATGCTTATTAAAAGTAAATATTCAATTAATTATAATTTTAATAATATGTTTTGTTGAATTACACTTCATTAAATAGTAAAAATTTAATTCTAAATGATCACAATTAATATGGTATTTTTAAGTTCATACTGATATAATATAAAAAATTTATATATACAGTAGTCTTCAACTTAGATAAATTAAAATGATTTACATAGAGAACAATAAATTCAAGGTTTCATTATTAGATTTATTAAGGTTGGTTCTAAGATTTATCATCCAGTTGTAAGTTCATCATTTTGGAATTGAGTCGCCAATTATTAGTTTGATGATGTATTCCATCACAGAAAATATTATGAACAGGCCTTACAGGTAATGGGTCCTTTAATAATAAAAAAGAAAAATAATTAAAAGTTTTTTTTTAATTCAAGCTATTGAATTTTTACGTCTTTTCCAAATGGAGTGGGATTTTTCAATGATATTATCCTCTCATTTTGATCTACAAATGCACCATCTTCAAGCAACCTTAAACATATCCTAGCTATATTGTATGAGTCATCTAATCCACAATGAGGATTGCCCTCAAATTCCATACCCAAAAATGTTAACATTCCATTGAGATTGCATAAAAAGGAATTCTAAAATTTTTATTTTTATTTGAAAGAAATATAGAAAATTAATCAAAAAATGTTTTACCTTAGCTTGTTTGGTGAAATAAAATGACCTAAATATTTTTCTTATATTAACCCATTTATTTGCAAAACTAGGATATGGTATTCCAGACATCTAAAATGTTAATTCATAGTATGTAAAAAGACTTATAAAATAAGTAAAAAATTATTCTATTTCATAAATTAAAATAAAAAAACAATATTTAAAATTTTTTTTTTTTAAGTTTTACTGTGAAAATTCATTTTAAAAATATATTTAAACTACATTATCGGAAAAAAAAAATTTAACAAAGTTTTCTAAATAATAAAACTTAAACTATGATAATTAAAATTTTGGTATTTCTAAACTTGAAAATAATACACATATAAAGTATAAGTGAAATGACTAATTAATTACTAGTAATTTCATTACTTAAATTAAGGAAAAGTTTACACGCATTTACAAATTTTGTTCTAGCCACCCACATTTGTGCAACTTAGTTATAGGAATTTATAGTAGCATAGAAATATTTTTGATTTAGGGGGAATAAACCTCCATAATCCATCCTAAAATTATATTCTTAGTTACAACATATTACTATGTTTTTAAGCCAATTAATAAAAATTTGTACTGAATGATGATGTGTATAAAATAACCTAACAAAATTTATAAATACTTATAAATTTGTTTCTTACTTACAATACATTGTCCATACAAAAATCTTGCCATATCAAAGGGACCATCAGCTACAATAGAAAATCTATGTTTATTGCCAAGCTCATGTTTTTCTAACCAGTCAATGAATCTTTTTAAACATGCTGGGAACGGATCAGCTGAATCAACTTGTTTCTGAACAAAATTGAAAATTGTATTTCATAAAATAAGATTATATGACAATAATTTAATAAGCCAATCAAAACTTAAAACATTCAATTTGGTAAGAATGTACATTTTTTTTAAATGGCAATAATTAAAAATTAATATCAAGAATTTTTATACAAAGTTATTTTGTTAAAATATTACTAGTTACTATGAACTACTTTCAGGATGATTTATAACAAATACTTATCTCTATTTTAAATATTTTATAAATAATTTTTAATAAAGTCATATTAATTCATTAAACAGAACCCAACTCCATGAAAAGTAAAAAATGTCATTGTTTAATTTTACTTCTTTTTCTTCCTCGCCTTAATGCCAACTTCTTGGGGTCGGCCACCCTTATCCTAAACTTCCACTTGACACGATCTCCCACAACCTCTACACTCACATCAGATGTCCTCATATCGCATTCAATAATATCTCTTCATCTCTTTTTTGGTCTTCCTCTACCTCTTCTTCCTTCAACATTCATTTCTACAACTGTTGTTACGGCTTCCGATTTTTCTCTTCTCATAACAAGACCATACCATCTAAGTCTATTATATAATGTTCACCAATAACTAATTTAATTAACTTATTGTGTTAAATAATACTAATAATGATAGGTCGATTTTTTACGTCACAAGTAATACTTTTTGTGTAAATCATTTATCTTGCCCGGCGTATTTGTATACTTCTACCGGACTCTGTGAACTTCTTTAAGGGTTAAGATGTCTTAAAGGGTCTAACACGCCGTAGACTAGTTAGGCCCATAAAGTCAAGGGTAGAGCCCCGATTAGTTGGAGCCTAGTTTTTAATATATATGTTAATTTTACACTGAAGTATTACAATTTTGGTTATAAAATATCCAAAATGCATACCTAAACATTTTTATCATTATCAAAACTTTCAATGAATCGGTGCGCCATTCTATTTAGTAAAAATAAAAAATAAAAATAGTATCCTAAAATGTTAGTAAGGCTCTCTTTAGTTATATAAGCTTCTTTAAATTATTTAATATTTAATACAGCCACATTCATCACATTCCTTTATTCACGTCACTTACTGTGTATTACCTTATAACTTTAAACAAACTTTTTTTTAATATTTACTA
>NW_026099576.1:13253387-13279709 GCF_025091365.1 Daktulosphaira vitifoliae | reverse complement strand
ATAATAACATTTTTATTTCTATGTGATTAAAAAACTAGCAAACTATTGATTATAATTTTCGCTAACACTGAAAATAATAGTCCTATTAATAACGACATGAGTAAGTAATTTAGTTACCCTAAAAAGTTTTTCTATTTCAGATTCGTACATTAATTATGCTGTATAGATAATTTAAGTTAATATAAATTTAATATCTCAATTAAAACAAGTAATTATTTTAATTAATCTCTAGTTAGTAAAATAGTAATCTCTAAGCGATTACTATTTTAACTTAAGTAACTTATATATCCAGAAAAAAACCAACCAAAACTTTAAAGATTTCTCAATTTATCTATATAAATCCCGGTTTTCTAGTATCTAATTATTAAATCTTTCTCGAAATTTCCAAGAGATTAAGAGATTAATTAAGCTCGTAATAATTTAAAAATGAACAACATAAATATATGTTTGCTTTTTGTAAAACTGTATTCTATAGTAAGAGTATTTAGAATAATCTTAAAGCTAATTTAACTTTAAAATCATAATTATTTTTTGACAACACTAATCTTCTTTAAAATATCTTATTAACTCCAAAAATGAATTACTTTAAACAATAATACCCTTTTAATTTTAAAATAGTCGATGCTCTTCTTATATATGCATAAAGTAACCGAAAGATAGTAGAACATTAAACATGAAAAAAATATTCTCATAGTTAAACACATGGAGACCAACTATAAGTGTATCTCCACTCAGTAAACGATAACGTATGAGTACATTGTGTTCACATGGGAATTCGAAACTATTAAATGGCATACTTGTTACATTTTCCTTTTGTTGACTTAAAATCTAATTGAAGTTCAGTAATGATAAGCTAAATTATGTGTCAAAAATTATTAAGTTAAAACAATATATTTTATCGATTTATAAATTATATTGAACTTGTACATATATATTAATAAGTATTACTTTTTTAAGTACGAATAAAAATATTTATTTTAATTAAACTCATGAAAAAGAACTCTAACCTAGGTTAAGTTGGGGAGGGGAGCATGAGCGTTCTCACTGTGGGGATATGGGGTATATCTCCCCTAAGACGAAACCCTGAGAACGCCACTGTACGTAAGGTAGTTTGAATTACACTCCAAAACAACTAATGGTTCATCTTTGAATAAAGATTAATAGCGGTCTAAAATTAAAAGGTGTTATGTACTTGTCATGTAAACGATAATAAATAACCTGTTATTACGCATTAATATTAATTTTATTAATATTTAGAGTTTACTATAACACTAGTGTAAATCTATTATTCAAAAATAGTGTTATAAACCTTACCTTATATTTATTTCGATTGTCAAATTAAAATGAATGAATAATTACAGGCTCCATCAACTATTAAATAAATTAATATACGTCATCTATAAGATTGTGTCCGTCCCAAGATTTAACCACTAATAGAGAACAATTCAAAATATTAAATGTTTTAAAAACAAATTTATTAAATGTTTTAAAAACAAATTTATGAAATTTTATCAAACAAATTTTAAGCACTTTGCTATTGATAACTATTCTATCAAATATTTACATTTTTATCATTTTACTCTTATCAAATATTTAGATTTAATAAATAATACATCAACTCGTTTGTAGAAACTGTCTTGTAATAACATTTTGTACAAATACGAGACAATATCAGAGCTGTAACTTTATTTAATACCATTTAAAATGATAAAGAGTTGCGAGCAACAGTTTTTAGTGTCGATAACAAATCATGAACTTTATGAGTTGCGACTTTAAATTCAATGTATTGTCATATAGTCAATAAATATCGTGGAACTTATTTTCTAACTTAATTTAAAAGTACTACCCTAAACTTTAATGCTCAATTTTTTTATTAATAATGAATGCTTTTTCTTGCTTATTGAACTGTCAAAAATATTTGAAGCATCAATTATATCTATTTTTGATCACACAAATTGTTGATACATTTTCAATTTAACTTTGCATTTTAAATGAAAACAAGAAATTTTTAAAATGTACTCATTGAATATCAGAATATAATAGATTATAACTATTTATAGACATAATACAACTATAAATAATATACAGTATATAATATAATACAACAGTGGTGTATCTAGGATATTTTTACGATGGGTTATATTTTAATATTATTGCTCCTCAGCAAGTCCTTGTCGAAGCTTCCCCCCACGGATTATTAGTGAGGGAGAAGTAGAGAAAAAAATTGAGGGCTCTAGCAAAAAATAAAATATAAATTAATCAATAAGTTTTTAGTAAGTAATTCATTTAAAACATTATTATTATATAGGAGGGTGTATATGATGTACAACATTAAACAGTTTAAAAATTATTAACACTATGTATAGTCAACATACATATTTTTATTAAAAGACTTAATGTTAAATAATATTTTGATAAACATATTATAATGGCAGTCAAATGGAGTTGATAGATCTCCCCATTGACTTACTCTTTTTGAAATTTTTTACAATTTTTATACTATGTATGTTATATTTTGTAGCAGTGGCGGCTCGTGGCTTGGACGACGGGACGATCGTACACCTTACTAAAATGAATTAAAAGAAGAAAATTAATTGTATAATCTTATCTACATTTTTATTAAAAATGCAATTTTTTAAATAGTAAAATAGTTAAAATACATTTGTCGTATGCAAACAATAGTTGTTTCTCTCTGCATATGCGGTACGCACGCAACACACGAACATGTGTGGTGACGACTAACAGCGTTGTCCGAACAATATATATATAAGTAACATTTCAAAATTAAAAATATAACTATGTAGTGTACTGTATTATATTAAATATTTGATATCATATACTATATGTTATCAAATAATTTTTTTATCAATTAGTGATGTCTATTATGTGATAATAACGTAAACGGACAAGTACAACGGTTAAATATTTAAATAAATTATAACCCAACAAGACATCGTGTCAACATTACATTAGCTGTTGGCAGAAGTTAACAGCCGTTTTACCAGAACCAAAATACTCGAGGGATGAGTATTTGTGTCTTCCCACTCAATTGCTTTAATCTAAATTTACTCTTTTCAAAAAATATTTATTTTGTAAGATCTCATTGAAAAAAAATTTTTTTTGGAACACACAACTAATATGTTTCAAACTTTGTATGTAAATACATTTCTTTTTTTTAACACCGGAATGGGAATTAGCAAATATTGCTTTTTAAAGGATTTTCAAATGCTGATTTAAAATTACAATAATAAATAACATCAAACACGATAAGGAATAATCATTGTTCTTTATTATAATAAAGAGTACAACTCTGTGCATTATATATTATCCGGTGGAGATAACAAATAAAACCACAAATTAAGATTAAATGAACTGAACACGAAGCCTTATCATGCAATCTAGTTTTGTTAAACATTTCTAGTAGAAGAGGGAATTTTGAAGTAACGGCATCATCATCAACTATTTTACTTGTATTTCCGGATTTCCCCACTGCGTTATTAAAATTTTATGTTTTGAAAAAGTGTTCGTATCTAGAGCTTACTATTCACCTAAACTCCCTTTCTGCGGAATTTTTATAACAAAATCGGATCGCACACCATGTTATTACTGAACTTCCACCCATTTTTTATTTTAGTTTGTAATAAAACTTATAGTTTCAAATGTGAAATCAGATATTTTAGTTACTTTTAGATATACCGGAAATTTTAGATAAACAAGTTCTCTAATATTGATACGCAAATTTCGACATACTAATGATATTCGCTTTTTTATTATTAAATAAAAAAACATCTATCCACAATAATATTGGTCAATTAAATACTATTTATTCTTAATTAATTAAAATTATAGGTTGTTGTTATTTTAAAATAACTTACGTTTGCAAAAAACTTATCGGATATATAAATTTTTAGATATTTAAATTGCTATTGGTGAATAATAACTGTAGATTATGTAAAATTAAAAAAATAAAATAAAATCAACAATAAAAATGAGTGAATGGTTTTATTAAGAACAATATATTACTAAAAGATTACAAAAGACTGACATACAGATGAATATAGATAATATTTGACAATAGGTATTCAACGAGCTTTTTCAAAATTAATATTTTGACAAATGGATTTTAGATTATATTAAATTAAACTATTTTCTACGTAGAAGATAAAAGATTAATAAATAAAATCGGTTCCCTCCTATGTTACAAAGCTAAAAAAATCTGATTGAACTATATACACATCTTTTATCCCACTAATAAAAATGCCAAAAAATGTCTTAGTTTTAAAAAAGTTTAGTCATAAAAATAAAAGAAATTAAGAAATAAAGCTAACGTTTGTGAAACTCAAATTAGTGAGCTTAAATTTCACTTTACAAAAATGCAGATTTTGATTTAAGTTATACAAGATATTTAGTGTTTAAACATTTTATTTTTACACTACAATATAAAGTTACCATTATGAAATATTAATTAATTACTATAAGCAGTCAATAATATAATAATTTATCAAGAACTAAAAACGATTGAATGAGAAGCTAATTTTACCCGCTCTTCTCAATTAAATGTAGTATTGATAAGTACTTGAATATGTCTAAATTTGCTACATGGGTTATATCCATTCAACTACAAAATATTTTTTTATTGATAATTCTAAAAATATAAATAATATATAAAGTAAATAAGTTTTAACGTGTCTTAAATAATTTAAATAATAGAAAATAATTATTATTTTCTATTATTAGATTTTTAATTTAAGTTGAATAATTTTATACATAAAACAAAGTAACAATAGATCAACAGTAAAACTTTTATAGTTTGTATTTATTTATCATTTTTTACTATTTTTCTACTTCTTCATAATCTGCTATTAATTTTATTATGTTCTGTTTAGCTGAGGTGAAAATTCCTTCTTCCATTCCTTCACCTACATAGTGATGCATAAAGGCTCTTTTTTTTGTTAAAGTATCATATTTTTTTAAAAGATTTTCCCATCTATACCTAACTGCTGTGTTATTACACAATGTAGTTATTGTTTTGGCAGTAGAAACTATGTCACTATTCGGCACAGTAATAGGAGGCCGATAGCACAAACCAAACTAAAAATGTTTTCAATAAATAAGTATTACCATGAAGTTATGAGAGTATTTTAAATGGATTAATTAACATCTTAAACTATTTTTTACTATAACTAACTTTAAATGGTGGAGAATTCATATTTGTCACAGGAATAGTATGTTCTCGTTGAATAAAAGCAATTGTTGTATTGACATCAGTAGGTGTTAAATCACCTCTAAACATCATANCAGTAGGTGTTAAATCACCTCTAAACATCATGCAAATTGATAAATATTTTCCTTGTTGAGGATCAGCAATAATCATTTGATTGTTAACATCGAAACACATACGAGCAAGTTGTGAATTAGCTGATAAATTATTAATATTAGTCATAATAGGAGCATGAGTAATTAATGGGAAATGTAGTCTAGGCCACTGAATAAGATTACTCAGTAATTCTGATAAATTACTTGTCAAAGAACCCTCAAAACGAAGAGATGATGTTATACCTGATGAAACCTATAAAACAATATTTTCATGTTACTTATTATTTTTATAAGCTATATCAAAATGGTTTGTTAGCCCCATATGGTATGTGTTTTTTTACTACTCTGTTTCAAATGTGTATCTGATTTTCATAACTTGGTATTTTTAACCTGTGTATAACATTGGACATAACTAGTATATTTATAAAAATTTTGTCTTAGAGAAAAGATAACATGTAAGTAAGAAAATTTTATTACACAATAAAATTTATTGGATCAAATTTTTTGGTCCTGTGTATCATGATAATATGGCAATTATTCTAAACTAAATTTGACATGTAAGGCTGATTAGAACTTATTTTTTACTTGAGATATTATTGTAGTAATTTTAATAAAATATTCTACAAAATGGATTTATAAAATAAATTTATGAGTATTTTTGTAAATAAATTCTTGTAAAAATGTATATTTTTAATTATTTTAAGTCTTGAAGTTTTAAACAAAAAAATATGTATTGTTTTAAAAATTTAATTAAAATTAATGAGATTGTAAAGAAGTTTTACAGTAACTTTTTTAACTTTTAACTAGAATTTTCAGTAATTTAAATAATAGCCTGAAGCAAATGTTTTTTTAAATTATATATTTANTAAATAATAGGCTGAAGCAAATGTTTTTTTTAATTATATATTTAAATTAAATTTTAAACCTGAGATATTATCCTGTTAATATTAGTATATGTAGGTTTTATAATTCCTAATTTAAAACATATATTGTACAATGCACTATTATCAAATATCATAGAACAATTGACCAAATCTAAAACATGATGTGTAGTTAGAATTGCATTGTATGGTTCAACAATCACTGATGATAACTGAAAGATTAAACATATGAAAAATAAGATCTTAATAAATATAATTTTAAAAAATTTTTACTTGAGGTGAGGGATACACATTAAAATCGAGAACTGTTTTATTTAAATATAAGTCTTTAATCGATTCAATAAGCAATGTACCCAATCCAGAACCTGTACCACCACCTATAGATCTGAAGATTGCAATTCCTTGCAATGAGTTGCAGTCTTCAGCTAATGTTTTAAGTTGATCTAATATAGATTTTGATAGTCTTTTTCCAATTCCATATAGACCACTTGCAAAATTACTAGCTGCATTTTCTTTACCAGTAAAAATATTTTGGCTTGGAAATAAATCTTTATAAGCACCTGTTCTAATCTCATCTAAATAATATTAAACAAATAATCATTCAGAATATATTAAAAAACATAAATATTTAACTTTAATTAAACATAATATACCAATGACTGAAGGTTGAGTGTCTACTAACAAAGCTCTAGGTACATATTTTCCCATTTGAGATAAAGAAAATATAGAAGTAGAACTAGTTGTTAATTTTTGTACAGTTCCATCAGGATTAATACCATGTTCTAAACAAAATAATTCCCAGCATGCTGATCCAATTTGAATTCCTGCTTGGCCAACATGTATAAATATAAACTCTCCTTGAGTGAGTGGAAATGGTGGTGGTGGAGTTGATAATACTGTACTCTCTACTTCTTTTGACATTGCTTTTTTTAGCTTCTTTTTAATCTTATGGTTTTTTGGAACTTTTTTCTAAAAATATTTCTAAAACTTTTAAAACAATATCTTTTTGGATACATCTTATTTATCTTACCTTAGGCATTAGATGAGTTAATTTTTAAATACAATATATTGTATATAAAATATTTATCTAATTTTCAAAACAAAATATCCCATTAATATTAATTAAAAAAAAAATCATACTATTTGTTGACTTTTACTGTTTTAATTTTTAAAATGGTTACTAGACAACTAAATAGTAAACACAAATAGAATATCAGTATTACATAATGAAGTAAACTAAATACTTCTTAAAACTACAACTTTATCATTTTATACAATTAAATATATACATTTCAAAAAACTAGTTTTGAAATAGTATCAAATGTCTAGAATCATAATTTACTAAACTTTTTTTAAAAACAATAATTTTAATAACTATATACATTAATTAAAAAAATACAATTAATAAATTGAATATTGTTTCATTATAATAAATATACTTTTAATGAATACTATACAAATTAATTTATATTTCTACTCCACTCATTTTACTCTCGGCAATTTTTTAAGTTCGTGAATTAACCATAAAGAGAGTGAAAGTAATGTAAGTGACCCCGATTGATGGGCTGCAGCAAGATAAGTAGGAACATATGTTAAAAGTGTTAAAAGTCCAAGCCCCATCTGAAATTAACATTATTACATTGATATTATTATTTTGTAAAGTTAATTAATTTAGAATACAAAGATGAACTCTTGAAAAGTTGTATAAATATATTACAGAAAAATTACTTAAAAAACACAAAATACATATGAAAAATAAGCATTATAGACTAAAAAAGAATCATTTCCTTTAAATCTTTATTTATACACAAAATCAATGTGTATATTAAACTATTAGGAAAGTGCTTAAATCGTTCAATAATTAGTACATCATTTTGCATAGTATAGTTTTTAAATAAATTATACTATAAGATGAATTTTTAATCAATACTAAAACTTCTAGGATTTCCAAATAACACATTTTTTAAGACATGATATATTTCTAAAACCTCTAATTATTTTTAAATTAAAAGAAAAAATATCCAGCACAGTGGGGTTGTGGTATAGATGGGTCCAATATAGATTTAATCTGATAGTGATTAAAATCACTATCAAAAGAAACACTTCAATGCAAATCTATAGTGTTTAATTCTAAGAAATTGATCGATAATTACAAAAGCAACATCAACTTCTATTTCCTTTATTATATCCAGATTAGTAATTCTTAGATTCAAAAATATAATATACATTTTTTTAATTATATATTATATAATTATATATTATATAATTTTTATAATTAATTGTTCAATTAATAATTCAAATTATTACTGATTTTGATTTTTAATATGTTAAAAGTAATCATTTTTAACCTACTTTTTTTGTGAAAGTTTATGATAAAAAAAAAAAAAAAAATTCACAGCCATAACTTTTAGCTTAACTTGCAAGTTTGAAATTGACATCATTAAATAGTAAAAAATGGTATTGTTAAGATTAATATGGAGTGAGCAAATTTTATAATTACTATTTATGGTAAATTTGTCAGAAAAGCTCAAATTTTTTTGCATTTTTATCATAATAGATCACTTAAATAGATATTATAGTAATCATTTTTAATTAACATTTGGTGTTTAAAAAGATTCTACAATTGAAGTATACAGAACTGAATTAATTTTAATGATTTACTTTAACTAAAAAAACCAATGAAAAAAAATTATTAAAAAGATCTACTCAATTGAGTGTATTATAAAATTTCATTATAATTGTAAAAATCCATTGTTAAATGGAGATGAAACTAAAAATAATTTTATTTTTAGATTAATGATTTATATAAAAAAGCAAAAATATTTAAATAAGTTTAACTTCTTATGTCTTAAGAACATTATTCTATGTCAATTAAATAGTATAATATTCATGAAAGTCAGTGTATTTCCCTTGTAAGATATTTTAAAATAAAATAAAATACAAAACAGAATTTTAACATAAAAAATGACATATTTTGGAATACAGTAGCCATTTTCACTAAGAAAAAAATCTATATTTTGAATTTTTTTTTTTTCATAGTAAAGTATATAATATAAGCTTTAATTTAAGATTAAATAAAAGTGTCAATATTTCAGGAACATTTTCAAAAATTTCATTAAAAAAGCTTAACTTGTGTGCAAAAATTGATTTTTTGAATTCCTCCTGAGGGCAGATTTAGCACCAGATTTTCAAAAAAATTATATCAAATAAAAGAAAAATATCCAAGGTTTCAATATAAAAAAAAATAATTTTAATTTGTTCATTTTTTAAAAAGTTATGGCAGTTTTATGTATTAAAATATTTCATGTTAAACAGTGATTTCTACATAAAAATTATATTTTTCATTAAATTCAACAGCCATTTTCCTATAGAAGAAAAAGTGTTGGAACAATTTTTTTTTTTTGAACTTAAAGTATTTATTATGAGGTTGAATTTGACATATGTTTAAAGGACGCATTATTTCCCAAACATTTTCGAAAGTTAAGATGAAAAAGTGATACTTCTTATATGTATGTTTCAAGTTTTGAACGCCCCCTGTATAAAGGGAAATTTTCCAATTTAAATTAAAAGTATATTAAATGAAAGAGGTATATATAATGTATTTAGAAAAAAAAATGTGTGTTGATACATACATTTTTCTAAAAGTTATAGCAATTTAAACTTGAACATATAAAATCGAAAATCAAAATTTTAAAACAAAAATAGTATCTTTTTTTTTCATTTTATAGTATATGACAGAGCTTTAATTTGAAATTTGTTTATATTTATATTTTAGGACGCATTACTTCAGGAACAATTTCAAAAGTTAATTTTCATAAAAAAGTTGCTATCTTAAATCCCCCCTTGTGAGCAGGTTAAGTGTTAGATTTTTAAAAAAATTATATCGAATGAAAGGGAAATATCTAAGGTTTTAATATAAAAAAAATTAAGTTGTTTTGTTAATTTTTGAAAAAGTTATGGTAATTTTAAGAAAAAATGTACAGATTTGAAAAATTTTATTTTTTTTTTTGGAAATTTTCCCCATTAACGTGGAGCGACAGAAATTTTTTCAATTTTCAAGGGTAAAGTCTTCAACTAAATATGATTTGTGATCTATTGACATATTGTTCATCAAAATTGGTCCAGTGAGTTGAAAAAAGTGGCAATAGAAAAAAAAAATATATTATAGTAAAATTAATACCTTCTCAGCTTTGCATCGAAGCTAACATTTAGTTAAAGAAAATATCATTAAAATATTATATCAGTGTGAGATATTTATGTTACTTGAATAATGATACTGTATTAATTATTTACATGGCTATAAAAAAGCTTAATTACATTTTTAATATTAATTTTTGCAAAATTAAGGCTTACTTGACACCAAGAAAAAATAGCTAAAGTTGTGACAGCAGTTTTGGCTCTAGGAGGTAATTTACTTTTCTGTGACATAATGTATAATGCAGATAAAATTGATACAGTACTCATACCCTAATAAAAATAAAATTATAAAGTATTTTTTAAAATATGGAAAACATACTAATTATCAAACTATTTTTTAATTACAAGTATTCTGTGATTGAACTGAACAGTAGTTGGATTTTCAGTAACATTGCTAATAATAGGGTCCAAATTTAATATATCATCAGGAATCCAGTTATCACCCATTTTAGGAAATGAATTATAAACCAACCCAGCATCTAAACCCGCCACAAATGCTCCTAAAATTGTAAGTAAAAAAATTTTATAAGTATATAAATAATAATACATAATATGTATTATGATATTATCATAATTCATATATTAATCATTCAAAATTTGTAATAAATCGAAAGAAAAAAAAATTTTTTTGGCTTTTTATAGTACATTAAAGGCCAATGCAGCATTATCTAAACAGGAGCTTTCTTAACCTTATATGTTCTATGATGAATGGTTAGACCATCAATGGAGAGAGGGATGGTGATTCCAATTGCTGAATTAATCTATTGTTCAGCAAGTGAAAATACATGTGACCGAGTCTCGAATTTGTTATAATGTACATCAAGTATTTGAACATTACTGACTCGGCCAAACTGTCCATCTTAATAAAAAAATAAAAATAGTAATACTAATAATAATGATAAATAAATAAATAAGAATAATAAATAATATACAAACCAGACATAGCTGTTAGAAACACGATTCCTGTAGCAGCTATAGATAATCTAAAAATTTTTTTACTAACAGTTCCCATAATTTTAACTGGTAAAAGTATTCGTAGTGAGTTAGTTAGTAGAAATGAATATAATATGAATGCTAAACCAAGATGGGAAGCTAATCTATACTGAGATACTCTAGGAACATCAGTAGGTTTGTCAAATCTATTTTCTAAACCAGATTTAACCATGTACCAACCCATAAGTCCCTGAAACATTTTTGAATATAAATTAAAAATAATTGAATCATCAATGATAATAATGGTAATTTTAAATTATACTACAAAATTACTTAGAAACTTACTTGCCCTGCTAATAATATAGAACAAATCATAGAGTTTATTTTAGATGTACGACTCAGTTTACGTGTTAACCATAATACACTCATTGGAATAAAGAAAGCTGCTCCAATACACCGACCCCAAGTTCTATGTGCATATTCCATCCACCATATCCATTTAAATTCTTCAACAGTCATCCTTGAATTTATCCTAATTATTAATTAAAAAATGATACCTTTAAATGTATGCAATCAAACAAATAATTTTAAGCTCTCAAAAACTTATATATGGTTCATAATTTAAGGAATTTAGTCCATTTTAATAATGTTTTTTTTAAATATTATTTTAAGAATTTAAAATATACATCAAGCAAAAATAGAAAATAATCATTTAACATTAATGTTTTAAAAAATGTATTTGAAAAAATAAAAATATAACCCAAATAAAAAATACTAACATTAACTTTTAAATTTTGAAAAATACTTGTAACATTACAATTTCTTATCAAAATAAGAACCAAATTAGGCTTTTTTGCAAAAATATGGTTCTCTACTAAAATAATTAATTTTAACTGTAATAAAATATTAGCATAACAATGCATACTAGAACAATAAGTAATCAACAAACATAGATTTTTGTTTTTATAACAAGTCATTGAATATTGGAATTCATAATTCATTTCAACAAAAAATTAAATGATTTATTAGAGCTTATTTATTTATAAGATCCCAATTCAGCTAATTTATAAAATGTTTTTTTATTGTGATTCATATTATTAAGTAATATGATTTCATTTTCATTTTAATTAAAAAAAAATGATTAATCATCTTAAAAAATGTTTTTTAAAATAATGATTTCTTTTTGGTACATTAAACATTTGATACTTCCACTTTTTTATTTTATAAACTACTTTAACAATAATTATTAAACACCTTTTAGTTAAAAAAATATTTAACAAATATACATTACATAAAATTTACATTTTAAACTCAGGATATTGTTGATATTTATTAAATTCTTCATCCCACTGACTCTGAGTAGTTGGTAATTTTTCACCGAGTAATTTCCAATGAACCATAGATAAACCTGATTCAGTAAGTCTGGTTACTCCACCTAAAGCAACAGCAACAAAAACCATTCCACTACAACCAAGAAACCAGTAACCAACAAACTTAGTATCTGTTTCAATAGTTTTTATGTTACTTGAATGTCTTTTCCATATATTTGACTAAAATTAATAAGAATTATAAGTGTTTATTGCATAACTATTACACTTTTATTAGGAATGATAAACATTATTACTCAACTTACATAAATATTTTTTTTTATTAATGACGATTTATAAATATATCTAGATTGTGATGAAATAGTACATTCAAGTTTATTCTACAATAAAAATAATTTCCATGTTAAATTAATTTTTAGTAATTATAAAATAAATAATGCAATGATATACAATACCATGTTAGGAATACGCCATAAACACAATTTAGAACACGAACTATAGAAAAAGTTCCTTATACCTAACATGATTCAAATTTAGAATACGTTCCTCACTTAAACTAATTTACTTCAATTTTAAATCAAAAAGTCAGTGGTAAATTTTTTGATAAGTCTTAAAAAAATAATATAATAAGTCAAACATGGTATTAAAATTTACAACAAAAAGCTTAGAGACCTTAAATCGTTATGTGGATTTCACAACATGTGTAATAATATTTTTATCTCGAACTTATCTATCCGGCTTACAAAATATTTTAATCAAAATTATCAAGACATCATAATCTGATAACTCAGCTGATTTGGAAATAAATCTTATCATTATACATGGCCACAATAGCAATCATAGTATTTTTATGCAGTAAATGTACCATATCATTTCAAATTAATTAATTTAAAATAAATATTTATTATTAAATAATTTAATTAAATTCGAATTTGAATTTGAAATATTCTGTAATAATGAATCTCTGTCTTAATAATTGAATATAATGTACTCTTATTTAGTTTTATAATTAATAAAATATATTGAACAATTTTTTTAACTTAAAAAAATGATAGAAGTGTCAACTAAACTTATTGGTGGACCTATTTTTATGCCTGGTAGCAAAATTGGATGCTGTATTACTTTTACACATCCTCCATTACCATCAGATTCTAGAAGTCAGAGTAATGAGTATGTAAATAATAAATTTATAAAAAAGATATGTATATAATTTTTTAATTTTTGTTTTATTTGTACAGTAATGTTTTAGAGAATTTAGCATGGGCGAGTGTACAGATAAATTGTCTTTGTTTAACAAATGATATTATAAATTTTCCACTTGATATGAGTGTTACTAAAGATGAACGTTTCTTGGGCAATTCTGAAACATCTTTTGCACCATGTTTAAGTGAACATGGGCATGTTGTTTTGTCTACAAAACCAAAAATTTTATTTTGTGATGTCAGATTATCACCGGGTGAAAGCAAATCTTGTTAGTATTTATTTAACATATATGAGTTTTTTTTTGAAAGAGTAATTTGAAAAGAGTATATTAAGCTTTTTTTATAAAAGCTGATAAGTCATATAAGTAAAAAAAAATTTCATTATCATCTATAATCCAAGCAGAAAATGTCAATTTGATTTTATTAAAAAAATATATTTTTTTTTGTTCTAAAAAATTTCATTAATCACCATTAAAACTTTAATGATTGTTTTTCTCTTTTGAAAATTATTTATATTTTATTAGTTCTAATAGTCTCAGTTTTTTTTAATTAGAATAGATGTGATTAAAGGACATATTTTAGATTGTCAGGCATACATAAGCCATTGAATCATGGATATAATTCTATGTAATAGAACTATATAAGTATAACAGTCTTTTTTATCATTTACTACAAGCAATAGAATACAAGATTATAAATGAATTATAAAAATAAAAATAATAGTGTTTTTACTCTGTATCAAGTCTTTTGTAATGCCTGTTAAATAAAATATAAAAAAAAGGAATTTTTTATAAAATAAACTGTTGGTTATAAAACAGACTAAGTAAGTTATGTATTGTCTTAGTGTTGATGTTTAGCTGTGCTATTTCTGTTAGTTTCCGAATTGGTGATGATATGGTAACTTTAACAGTAACATATACCTTGCCCTTCTACTGGTTTCCTTAGCCATAATGAAGTTAGATCAGGTCAGTAGCCAGTGTTAAAATTCTGTCAAATCAATAAGGTACTGCCAACCCTAAATAGTTGGGATCGAGGCTAGATGATGATGAATTGTTGGTTATGAAACCTGAGTATCGTATGTTAATTAAAAAATTTTATATTATAGATTTATACAGTGAAACATTATCAAATGATGCTCCACCATCATATAAAGGTCATTTGGTAAAATATGCTTATAAAATTACTGTTGGAATGCAGCGCTTAAATTGTCCTATTAAATTATTAAGAGTGCCTCTTCGGGTTGTTGTAATTTGTGGTAATTTTAGTAATCTAAATAACTTACAGAATTTTAATTTAATTCTCTTTGTAATAATTTTTAGGGCTAACAGAAGGAGCAACATGTGAAAATAGTGTAGACTTATCACCAAGTAATCCATTTATAGAATCCAAGGATAAACATGAAGAAAGTGATATGGCTCTTCAAATTTTACAGGTATTTTTATCATTTATAATTTATGATAAGAAGATTTTTTTTTGTGATGTATGTAAATAATTCAAATAATTATAAATTTATTTTTTCTCATAGAATATTTAACAGATTTTATACTAGACTGAAAAATTCTTGTCATTATACATGTTATTATCATATTAAATGTAAGTTCTATATAGAAACTTGTGCATTTAAAATTTACCCAACATCATTCTGTAAAACATTACCCTCAAAATAAACTTTTGCTGTATTTATTTTGAACAAACTTTTCAATACTACTATTTTTAAATATGATTGTTGTATTTTTAATTATATTCAAATTAGTTTATAATATTAATTGGGGTGTATGACTTTTCAGAACATAACAGCAAAACGTAGTCCAAATTTTTATAATATAACAAATTCTAAAGGAAAAGTAGCTCGTTTTTGTTTGTTTAAACAAGCTTATAGACTTGGAGAAGACATAGTTGGAACTTTTGATTTTGAACAGACTGATGTATCATGTATTGAGGTAATATTACAACCTACAATTTCTTTTTATTATTAAATATTTGTTTGTAGTTTGTCTTTAAATTAAATCTTAAAACTATGTAACTGATATTTTGTCCCATTATTATAGTATTAAATTTAATAAATAAATAAATAACATTTTTTTTTAAAAGAGCACTTGCTTTCCGTAGGATTTACTAATTATAATAAAATATTTTTTAGTAAAGGGTTATGATAGTTTTGAGGTTCCTTTCAGCAGGCATAATTAAATATAAAAAAATGTTTAACCTGAACAAACTGCGAAACAGAACTTAAAGTGAAACATTTTCAATCCCTGTGTTTAACTATATAATATCCACAAAAATATATAAATTTTATAATTTTTTTTTTAGAATAAAAATCCTATTTTCTATCTTTTTTAAAAAAAAAGTTAACATCCTTTTAAAATAGTAACAATTTGTTTTACAAATGAAAACATATATGGTTAACTAGCTATATCAAGAATACAAAATGGAGTGACATAAATCTACCAGGGATTTCATGGTTGTATCATTTCTTAGACATTTTATTATGTTCAGTTTTCAAAAATGCTTTAATTAGTCTGGGTTTCCTTGTTCGATAAAATATTGACAATTGATAAATAATTTATTATTTACATTCAAGGTAAAAGAAAAAATTTGTAAAACAAAATAAATATTTTTTATAGTTTTTTTAAAATTGTTAATTTTTACATGCCTACCTATTATCTATGGCAATTTTCATCGTTTATTTTTAAAGATATTAAACATTTTTAACTCTGACATTTGTATTCATATTCAAAAATCCAATAATGATTTAAATTCTTTAAAAACCCTTCAAAAATATTATATCAATGACTTGAAATTAAAACTGTTAAAAATTTCCTAGATTATGTAAAAAAAAGTTGAAAATTGGTGTTTTCCCTTGTATTACAGTGATTTTCAATAAACCTATCAAAATTATAAAAAAATGTAAACTTTTTCCTAAATTTTTATAAGATGTACCCAATAAATGTTATGGTGATATTCTTATATACAGAGTTTTACTCTAAAGTTATTTAATTTATGTATACCCTGAACAATTTCAAGAAATGAAGATAGCTGGTTATTGCAATAGATTATTCAATATTTAAGCATTGCAAATTATCATCACAATACCAACTACATTAATTTTTGCTACACTCAAATTTATAATTAGATGGAGAATGGACTAAATAATGTTTTGGCTGGTTAGTTACCAGTTTTTAGATACATATACTTGAATTGATATAATTTTTAAGTATTGACAAGAGAGGTGCATAACATAGTAATATTCTAATATTCTATTGTGAAATATACTTGTCTAAATTTTATAACATCAATATGACAAATTTAATTATTATTATTAAAAATTATTTAAACTAATTTCCATCTAATTGTTTGAAAAAATAAATTTTATATTACATTTAAAATTATACTGAGAAATAATAATTTTTGTTCAATTATATACTTGATATCATCATGAGTTATGAAAATAAGAAAATCCACAGTAAAACTGTATCCAGTATATTTTTATTAAGAAATTATGTTATGAATATTTTAGTATAGTTATTAAATTACACTGTATAATATCTTATAAACATTTACTATGCAATTGTTCAATGTGATTTATTAATTACCATCAAATAACATAAATTTGTTTGTATTTTTTAGTTTACAGTTAGTTTACAGTGTGAAGAAGAAGTGAATAAAGAATTTATTGTTTCCAATCCTAAGTTTCGTAAAGACAATGTGTCCATCTCTTCATACAACACTCAACATCAATTTTGTGCAAATACTTTAAAGTCATTTTTACAACTAGCTATTCCTTTGAATGTAACACCTGCATTTAATACTCTTCTAGGTATTAAAATTATTTATTATTCAGTAAAAATTATAGTTTATCAATCATATTAAATATAATTAATCTTGTTTCTTTTTCTTTGTATGAAATTTAATACTATCAGTAAGTGTCAAATGGCGACTACATTTTGAGTTTGTCACCAGCACAAAAGAAAGTGGTGAACGTTTGGTTAAGACCAAAGAAGGTTCTTGCTGGACTGGCCCTGAACACATTGCCATTGAAACTATGGTGTGGGACTTGCCTATACATATTTACCCTTCAGTACCATCTACAGCTAGTGACCCACATGCTCAAACAAGAGTAACAATCGCTATTTGAATTCTTTTTAATTAAATAAAAAAAAAATTATTAATCATCTTTTTTTTACACCTTATTTTTTGTTTATTATTTAAATCTTGATAAATTATGTATTTTTATTTTGTTATTAAAAATTGTTTAAAAAGGGACCTTTTCTCTTAGTGCTCCATTTGTGTGTGTGAGATTTTTTCTTCCTCTCCTTGTCTAGTAAACGACCCTAATATCCTTTCACAAATTTCAAATTACGTAAATAACACAATAAAACGTGTCCCTTTGTGGGTTGTTATTAAAAGATGTAATGTCCAGTTTTACTCGTGGAACATTAATCATTGAAAAACACGTTGACTGTTTTAGACATATAGGAAGTTTTATAACTGATGAAAACTCGCGATCCTCTAGTAAAATAATCATTATCATTGTGACGTGTACAAAATGATATATTTATTTCAAAAGCTTCTGACGGGCCCGTAAACTTTGGTAACCCTTGATAACATGAATACGGTGATAGTACGTATTAAACAATTATGTCATACAAAATAATTGTAATATTATGCAGCTGAAATAGTTATGAAATGCTAATCATTTAACAAACAAGAAACCAAACGGTGTGTAATTTTATACACAAACAAAAGCATTCCAAAATATATGAATATTAAAATAACTTCCGGTCGGTCAAACATCATCATAAATGTCTGAAAGCTGCTTTGGATTATCATGTACCTATATGCGATAAATCGTTCGTATTTTAAGCGAAATCATCCACGAAAATTCTTTATGGTCATTGTCTCCTTTCTAAAAGTGCTTTCATGTTGTTAGATTACAAATATTATTACAATACCGACGAATTTCAAAACAAAATACTGCCGTTTGGAATAATTTCAAACAGTAGAACAAAAAGTTTTTATCAAAAAAGAAAAAATACAGCCAACATTTTTTTTTTATTGTTAAAACAATTATATTTTTGTTACTCGAACAAAATATTTATTTGCTCGATAAATTTTTTATTCTTGTAAAAAATGATTGATGTTAAATAACAAAAATGAATTTGTTGATTTTACTAAGTTGTTATTTCAGTGTAAATTTTATGTCAGCGTAGCTGATATCCAAGACAACATACTTTACAAAAGATTATAATAATTGATTTTACAGTCAATGGGAATTTAATAACGCGCTGTCGATAAATTAGCGTGCGTGAAGTTTAAGTATCTTCGATTTTCTTCTGCTCGTCCTTTTCGAGTGATTTATTTGTCAACATTAACTTTTAATTTTCATGAAAATCGAACAGCTAAACTTCCATATACATTTACAAGTAACGGGTCTTGTTGAATAGGGTGAGGTTGATGAATCGTTTCAATAATAATGGTTATTCGAAAGAAGCACCACAATACACGCACTGAATTTATGTATGTACACAGTATTAATGTTGTAGAAATTGTTACAACTACTCCTAAATTTTGAAAATTTTTTTAATAAAGAGCAATTAAAAAAGAAAAACGCCGAACTATTTTCTGTTTATTTTCATTGTAGAATCAAGTCATATTTTTATGTCATTTATATAACTGTCGATAACGGCTAATAAAATGACTTTTTAAAACTATATTTAATTTCAAATGTAGTACTTATATTTCAGACACTTAAATTTAAATATCATCATAGGCATTAGATAAACAGTTCTACGGTGTTTTGTACGAAGATCACACGATAATATTCAGTGTACATATTTTAATAACTAATAGGCGTACAACGCTTCAGTCAAAAGCTAATTGAAATTCCGCGTAACGTTTATTATTTTTAATATAAAAATCTACGAGCCGCCTTTTGAACAGTGTTCATTTTTTTGTCGTCGCATTATTATTATTATTATCATCATCATCATACATATATATTTTTTAATGACGAGCGTTTCACGTTTAAAGGCTTGTGAGGGACGATTAGATCCGCGTGTTCAACAGATTAAAGACTTTAAGCGCACCCTCTCACTTTGTATATATTGCGTGTAACGAGACGGAGGAATTTTTATACGCTAGTTTCCCCCGTCCCAACCCAATAGAAGAGTGTAACAGCGGTGATGTCAACCATATAAAAGGCAGCTCACCCCTCGGTCCGTTGCTGGTTTTGCGTGTGCTTATTGTTTGTTGTATTAGCAATTGTACATGGTCGTCGTTGTTATTTAATAAAATGTGTAATCAATTTTTTTTTTATGTACACCGACCATTGCGAATCCACCCGCGTAAACAGAGACAGGGATATGACAGAGTTATATCGNAAACAGAGACGGGGATATGACAGAGTTATATCGTGTATTTTCTTTTTGTAAAGGTTCATGGAGTGGCTACTTCAATGTGCAATCGTGACTAAATTGTTTTCGTTTAGTATTTAGGATAGACATCATGATAAAGCATTATTAAATGTCACAGAAATAACTTATTGATCAAAGGAAGATTTTTTTATGACAAGCAGATTATTTACAAGACGATAAATACCAAATTTATTTTGTTGGATAATTTTCCAAATATTACAGTCTTAACCGTCTAACTCTAATTAATCAGACCTATTGAGAAATATAATTTTTCCCGATAGAACGCTCGGTAGTATTACAATTTATTTTGTAATTGGAGCCTGCGATTTTTCTCTTATTTTCGTTTANGTAATTAGGGCCAGTGATTTTTTTCTTATTTTCGTTTATATGTGATTAATAATGTGTGTTATATTTGTTTAAAATATGTGTAGTAAAAATAACCAGCAAGTAAAACAAGCGGCTTTTTTGAACTTTATATATTTTTTAATACGTTCCTATTGCATTAATAGTGTTATTTTTTATTAATATTATTTTTTTTAGATGTATTATTATTTCAGTAATGCATTTTATAATTAAAAATCAACAATATATCGTTGATATTGAAAATTTATCATTTGTGATCAATTTCATTAGTTTATACAAGTAGGTAATGATAAAAAAAATGTAAACAAGTATTTTTTCTGGAAGGTATTAAAATATATTTTTTTAAAAATATACCCAAAATTAGCTTTATAAGTGTAAAAAGGGAGAATACAACTCCCAAACTCTCTTAGTTATCCCGCTAACCTAAATATTTCAAGTTTTTTTTTATTGCAAATGATTTTTTCTCCATTTGGTAAAGTCTTATGTTATTTTGATAATATCCAATTATGAGTTTTTAGCACGTAAATAAAATTTTATAATAGAATATTGTATTTAATACAAAAATTTTGAATATAAAATAAGAAGAAGCTAAAAATAATGTTAAGTCATAAGAAAAAAAGAAGGAAATATTTTTAACACTTCAACCTAAGGATAAGAAATAAGATATCTTCTATAAATTAATATTTTTTTAAAAATAATAAAAAAGAAACTGGAAGCCATGAATATATGGTCATGGAGAAGATTATTGAAGGTCAGTTGGATAGAATTAAAAGTAACATAAATATATTAAACCAAGTAAATGAAAATAGGATTCTGTTAAATATCATAAAAGAATGGAACGGGAAAATGTTCGTTCACTTAACCCGTTTTTAACGAACATATTCGAGGGACGTATATATAAACATGAAAGAAGAGAAAGAACAAGAAAGACATAGTTAAAAGAAATGACAAGACAAGCTGGCTATAATTAATAAGCAGACATGAAAATACTGACTATAAACAGGGAAGAATGGAAAACCAAATTTTTTAACAAGGGAAGACCTTTAGGAGAAGAAAAAGAGAGAAATATAAATACAAGGAAGGCATATTCGTATAAATATTTCAACCCAAAATTACACTAATTAGAGAAAAATTGACCAACTAGTGCAAAAACTTCATGAATTCACATTGTTTTAATTAGCCAATATTTGAAAAATATTCTTTTGATTAATTTTAGATTTAGCCACTATCATAGAAAAAAATGTAATAAAAAATAACCACAATTGTAAACTCAATCAGTAATAAATCCATCATATTATGTATATTTTTTATAAATAGTTATAATTGTTTGTGCACCATTATAAACAAATTACCTTTTACAGAAATAATAATTTTTAATAGTGTGGCATAAATAAAGCATTTTTTATGTAAATATTACCCATAGTAGAGAAATTGAAAACTGAAAGAAAAGGACATAATATTATTAGCTACAATAATATACATCCAGCGACAACAGGGATGGCAAACGGAGGCGAAAAGGGAATCCAATAAACCCCGTTCGTCCTACTGCTAAACCTTTTGGGAGATACTCACGGCGACGATGTAATAAAAATCAGGAATGCCTTTTAAAACGGGCTGTAGCACACAAAAAGGGATGACGATTTTGGTTTTCTCTCCCGGCCATTACATAGGCATTCCAAAGCTGCTAATAATGGAACCGGCCCATTCTTCGTCATTGCTACATCGTGTCGCCCTCCTGCCCAGCATTTGTTAACTTGACAAATTTAATTAGCCCACTGTTCTTTTGCTCGTTTGGCGATAAAATCTGTAATTAAAACACTTAACCCGTTATTACCAGAGCGGAGATTTTTCATACTTGTCTGTTTTCGTTTTGCACAAAACACTGTATCGTTTTCACTTTTCGGTTCATTGTTTCGGTCTGAATATTACACAATATTGATTGTTTTCAATTATAACAATAAAATTGTTTTTTAGTTATAAATAAATTAAAATTTTTTAATTTGTTTTATAAAATAAGTACCAAGTTATAATTTAGGCAAACATTTATTATTAAAAAATGTTAAATGTGTTTTCTTCAAACTCAAATTAAATAAACAATCATTTAAAATTGATTCAGTGGCTATAAATAAAATTATTATAATATTATATTACAATATGCAACAAATGTAATTTTAGCAGAATCTTTAGGAGGTATGCATTTAATTTTATATACTTTGATACATATAAATAGTAAACATAATAGTTTGATTTTGGGGTTCTTATCAGGTTAAAAT
Source organism: Daktulosphaira vitifoliae (assembly GCF_025091365.1). Taxonomy (NCBI): domain Eukaryota; kingdom Metazoa; phylum Arthropoda; class Insecta; order Hemiptera; family Phylloxeridae; genus Daktulosphaira; species Daktulosphaira vitifoliae. The sequence continues at coordinate 13,256,803 of NW_026099576.1, read as the reverse complement.
CGTTTTACCTATTGTAGCGTAAAATGGGATCACCGGCCTTATTACCAAAAAAAAAAATAATTTTCATCAAAAATTGTTTGACATGATAAAAACACTAAATACAAATTTGAGTCCACTATGGATAGTTTGAGAACTTGCCATATTCACAGCTGCGCTTAATGCATTTCTTGATGTCCAGATATTTGTATGTTATTTTTACTTGTGTCAAAACTTTAAGTCAACATTAGGAGATCCGCACCTAATTTCTAAGTGTAGAAACAATTTGGAATTTATTTTAACAGTTAAAAGCATTATTACAAAGGCGTATGTTCGGACATTAGATCTGGAAAAGCTTTTGATATTTTATCGTATAATTCACCTGAAGATTTAAATAATTATTAAAATGGGCTGAAGACTTTATTTCGGTCGAAAAAAAAACGTAGTCAATCTGGTCAAAGACCAGATAAATTATTCTTTTCAAGTTAAAATGTGTACGATCGTATTTTAAATAATAATGATCATGCAGATGCTGTCAAAAAGTTTTTAAATCAGCAAATGTCATACATACAACAAGATATGTTTTTATACATTTTAAATAATATTACNGATGCTGTCAAGAAGTTTTTAAATCAGCAAATAATATTAGCCACAAGTGATCAATTACTATTATATTTTAAAAATTGTTAAAAAAATAGAAGCTGGCCGAGACACCTACTTTATGTACAACTGGTTTCAGGTATTAGTCGAAAAAAAAAATAAAATTGGTAACTAGTTATGACAAGATTAATGATATCAAAACGTTCCTTAGAGGTACGTTAAGGAACTTGCCTCTTTTTAAACAGGACTAGATTTAACGGAGGACATTAAGAGCAATGACGCCAGGACCCGCATTTTTAGGACCCCATGACGATAATGTCAAGCAAAATATTTTTGTTTCATTATAGAAAATATAAGAAAAACAAAAATTTGAACTTCATAAAATAATTTTTGTTTTGTAACTTTATCATATTGGACTAAAATAAATACGTTAAAATTTCACAATACAATGTTTTTGAAACATTTGGTGAACATTATAAATTATAATAAACGTTCGAATGAGTGTGTGTGTGTGTGTGTTAGTATTTTTTTTATTTGGCGCGTTGGCAATTTCTTAAAAACCCGGGTTTATGGTTAATGTGTATTTTAAACTTATTATGTTTAATTATTTTGAAAACAAAAAAATACTGTTATTGTTATTTATTACAAATCTAAGTTTCAGTGTCGGCACTAGGTTATACGAGGCTCAGGGCAAATCATAATTGTGGGGCTTTTGTGTCAGAAGGGAGGGTGTTGAAGTGGGTTATATTCCCCAAATAATAATGATTACATGGTAAAGATACAATTTTTTTAAAAATAAAAATGTTTACTATGTATATTTCTCCCAAAAACAAAACCCTAGTTACACCTGTGTTATGTATGCAGCCCCAAAAGCACTGGAACAGATTTATGTGTCCCGTTCACCTCTACTTAGTTCCGGAATGGATAAGATTGATTTATAAAATAAATTGAATGTTATATATTTTTCATTTTTTAATTATAACTAATGAATTAATTTTAATATTATTATTATATAAGCGACAGATGGATAATAAGCGCAACTCGAGCAATATATTTTTCAACTGGGAATCTCCTAGTCTAAATCTGGATGTATAATATTGCTTTAAAATAAATAATTGACATTTTTTTTTATAAAATATGAATTTAAATAATTGTGCTGTGTCTATTATATTTTTTCTATTTGGTGTTGTTAAAAAATAATACTTTTCTTATATTCTGTATTACCGCTGAAGCAACGGTGGCGATGGGCAGTGTTGAAAAGTACCATTTCCGTCATAAAAGAGTTTTACTTTACACATTTGGCATAGTCATTATAGTGTCACGAGGTATTGCCGGTCTTTCTTCGGAAATATACCGGAAATTATGTGACAAAAAGAGGTCGGGATGGGATTAGAGCCGTACGGGCAAAAAACTTACCAAATTTTTTTGTTTCATTGACAGGTTTTAGCAAACACAATATTTTTCTATCATTATAGGCAATAATGATAAAATTATACAAATAAAATATTACGTTTATGANATAATCCACCAATTTTTTAAAATTAAACACTATCTAAAGATTTGCATCGAAGCGTTTTTTTTTTGATAGTGATTTTAATCACTGTCAGATATCATTATACTTGATCCAACTATGCCACGTCACCACTGTGCCGCGCCCCCCTGTGCTGGGTTTTTTTTTTTTTAGTTTTAGATGTGATCAAATATAATAAAAGTTTATCACTAGTTGCTAATATTAGTTTTATAAATGGTTTTGACGGCAAAAGTTATAGGACATTTTTATACAATTATAAGTGTATTTAATATCATGTTGTATTAATTCGCAAAATAAATTTAACTGAAAAATACGCAGTATCGTTTACTTGGATATTATATTTTTCTAGTAGTTTTGATTTAAAAATCAAAATACTTAACCATTTTTGATGAATTCATCCATTAAAATTTAAATTTCTATGGGGCCAATTTGAAAACATATTCTATTAAATAAAAAACAATTTTATAATCGGTTTATAAATTACAAAGTTCTGTTGAAATAAACATAAAAAAAAAATACAACCTAATTGATAACCTTCTCCTCTTTTCGAAGTCTACTAAAAATAGATTTGTAAATTACTACCAGTTTACGGCATTAATAATTTAGAAAAGTAATTCTATATTCACAAAAAGTAAATCTTACAAAAAAATTTCACCTCAAAAAAGTGTATAAATGAATTTTATAACAGTAAAAACAAATATTGAGATGTTATTAAGGTTTTTTGCCTTTTTTGCATTGACTTAAGTGTACTTTTTATTTTTTAAAACATGTTTTCTTTTCAAGATCTTAGAAATTTAAGTTCTTCAAAAAAAAAAAAATTGATATTACACTTTGATATGCTTAATTTTAAAAACCTATTGAGTTTTTAAAGTTTTCTTACAGAAAAAGATTCAAAATAGGTTAAAATATCTGAAAAACACGTGCGCATAATTGACATACGAATTTTCTGCACATAGTATACTGATTAGTAAATTATCGTGTAGAATCTTCTTCTTTTTCCTCGCCTTTATTCAAATTACTTGGGATCGGCCAAAATATTACGTAGAATATCATGTAAAAATATTGATCTACAAATATTTATTTATTCTACTCGGTTTTTGTATTGAATTACTTTAAAATCTCAATTTAACTAAGAAAGTTATCTTATTTTTGTATTTTGAAAATCTTTAGGAACTACTACGGCAACATGATCGCCTAAACTAATGTCTAAATAAATAAATAGCCCTGAAAGTATTAATGTTACTAATTATTGTATCATTTTGAATCGCAATGTACTTTGGATAGTTTAATCTTTTAAGAAGAACCAAAA
>NW_026099576.1:13239082-13253287 GCF_025091365.1 Daktulosphaira vitifoliae | reverse complement strand
TCAGCTGAATCAACTTGTTTCTGAACAAAATTGAAAATTGTATTTCATAAAATAAGATTATATGACAATAATTTAATAAGCCAATCAAAACTTAAAACATTCAGTTTGGTAAGAATGTACATTTTTTTTAAATGGCAATAATTAAAAATTAATATCAAGAATTTTTATACAAAGTTATTTTGTTAAATTATTACTAGTTACTATGAACTACTTTCAGGATGATTTATAACAAATACTTATCTCTATTTTAAATAGTTTATAAATAATTTTTAATAAATGTCATATTAATTCATTAAACAGAACCCAACTCCATGAAAAGTCAAAAATGTCATTGTTTAATTTTTCTTCTTTTTCTTCCTTGCCTTAATCCCAACTACTTGGGGTTGGCCACCCTTATCCCAAACTTCCAATTGACATGATCTTCCACATTCTCTACACTCACATCAGTTTTCCTCATATCGCATTCAATAACATCTCTCCATCTCTTTTTTGGTCTTCCTCTACCTCTTCTTCCTTCAACATTCATTTCTACAACTGTTCTTACAGCTTTCGATTCTTCTTTCCTCATACCATGACTAAACAATCTAANCTGATTCTTCTCTCCTCATAACATGACCGGTTTGGTTATAGATGGTTTATCTAAGTCTATTTTTTCTTATCTTATCCACGATTGACACTACACCTATACTCCCTCTTATATGTTCATTTCTTATCCTATCTTCTCTAGTCACTCCACTCATCTATTTAAGCATTCTCATATCATTGTTTAATTTTTTCTAAATCAGTTAATTTTTCTTACTTGTGTAATTCCAGTTAGTCGCATGCAAAACTCAGAAAGTTTTGGATTAATAGTAGGTTTTACAAAAGCTTGAAAATGATCAATTATTTTACGTTTTTTTGCATCAACTAAAACCGCTGGAAATTCTATTATTTCAAATCTGTAATTAGAGTAAAAGCTATTAAAAATACAAATTAAATAAGTTAATTTTGAAATTGTTTCAACAAGAACAATTATAAATTTTCCACAGTTATAAATAATAAAAATCAAGAATTTAAGAAATTTAAATTTACAAGGGCAAAAATTAATTTTTTATTTTTTATAAAATCCAGAGAAATCTATTCTGTAATTATAAGGATTTAATGGCATCTCAGTTAACACAAAATATGATTCTTAAGTTAAAAAAATTGCATGATATTTACTATAAATAATTTTATTCACATTAAAAGTAAGCTTTCTCAATGTTAAAATAATAATTATTTTTTTATCAATAAATGAAAGATATGAATTTACTTTTCAATATTTTTCATTATATATCATACTTATAATCAGGAGGATTATTTTCGGTACAAGTTGCTTCTATATCAATTATTACAAAATATGGAAAGTATGTTGATTCAGATTCACATATTTTTGCTTTTATGAGTGCTTGCATTCTGTAATGGTTTTTCAGTCGTTTTTTTAATACATCTATATCACCTTCAATATTGAGATTTTTTTTTTTCATTGTATCCATTAATTGCCGTCTTTTCATGCGGTTGATTTTGCCATTAACTTCAGCTAAACGGCGAAAAGTTGGTAGATGTTCTTGTGGTATTCTACGCATATCACAGTCAAATTCTTCACTATCTGAATCGATAGTATGACTTGATGGTTTAGATTTGTTTGCCATTTTTAGTGGAAAACAAACTATGTGAGATCCATACAATTGTATAATGTAAAATGGGGCTTTACTCCATTTAGCTATAATTAAAATTTTAATTATAAGAATTTAAGTTATAATAACAAAAATATATTATCTTATTACAAATTGAACACATTTATTTTAAACTGAGACATAATAAGAGAAATAAATTGGCTATATTATGCTTATAGTTTAAATTATGCATATAATAAGATACAATAACTTAAAAAGTTCGAAACCTTACACAAAGAATTTATAGTTAAAAATAAATCTAAGTCGATTTAAAATAAAAAATGTTAGATAAGTTGGTGAGAAAAAGAGATTAAAATTTTAAGAAAATATCATAGTAACAGTATATGTAATTTTATGANGAGATTAAAATTTTAAGAAAATATCATAGTAACAGTATATGTAATTTTATGAAAATTTCATACAATCTGTGATACATAAATTAATTTGATAAGAATAGACGGTTTAATTTATTATCACTATATATCATTTCTAAATCCATGATTTCTAAGAAAGTTCATTTAAAACACGATAACTGAAATCTGTTGAAAGAACTCATCTGAGAAACCTTTAAAATTATATATTTTATTTAATCTGGTGAAAATTTCAAATAATGCCACATTTTGACACATTTGCTGAATTTGTAGGTAGAAAAATAAATAAAGTAAGATGGAAACCGGAAGATTTAATGACATCCACAATGTTTGTAACAGGTTCTTGGGATAATGAACAGGTATATTAAGTTATTGTACGAATATAGAACATTAAATTATAATGTTTATATCATTTTTCTCGTAGGATAATGTTGTGGAATTGTGGGGTCTAAATCCTGAAGAGGGAGAGCTAACAAACGATTTCCCTCCAAAATTATTAGATTCTATTCAACAAGATGGTGATGTTACTCAAATAAGAGTAAGAATTTAAATTATGCTATTTCTATTTTTCTAAAATTTACTATGTTTGTTTATTTAGTTTCTAGATAACAAGTATGTTGCTGTGAGCACAGACAATGGTACTGTAAAACTATACCAAGTAATTGGTGAAAATGAATCAAGTAAAATAAAATTAAGTGAAGTATCATCATGGGAGAAATTACATTCTTTAGGGTGAAAATTGATTTAAAATTATCTTAACAAATATAAAATAAAGAATTTATATATAATTTCAGAGAGGGACAAAAATGTTCTTGCAAGGATATAGCTATTTGTAATTACTCGATGGCCACTATCGGAGAAGATTATAAAATTAATATTATATCATTGAATACCAAACAGGTTCATCAAGCACTTGGTAAATAAAAAAAATTAATTGTTAATTATCAAAAATATATAAATATTTTATTTAGGTTAAAAAATAAAATCATAAAAAGTTTCATAAGATTTAACTTTTGTTTATTCAGCAAGTCAATTAACATGTCTTATAGTTCAGTATCTATCTATCCATTTTTTTAGAGTAACATTAAAATACATATCCTTATCAACCTTATGTAAAATATTTCATTTATTCAAATGAGCTTATCTCATTATATAGGAGATAGCACACATAGGTTAAAGCCTATTCAATGTCATTTAAGAGATTTTAATTAACCTAAGAATTAACCATATCAACTTATAATTTATGTGGTAGTAAAATTATTAAAAAATATTCATATTTTGAAGAAAAAAAATATATATAAATCAATGTAATAACATGTTATTTTATATTCTAGACAAAAGTTTAATTATATTAGTAAATTAATCTGTTTATTTTCTATTTTTTAGAAGACGTAAGCAGCTCACCATTAACTTGCATTTGTTTTTTGACTGAAACTCAAGTTCTGTGTTGTAATGCACTTAGTCAAATTAAGCTTTGGGATTTGAGAGTGGATAAAAGTGATATAACTGCCAATATCAATAACTTTACTCAGGTAAATTTTTAGCTCNTGAAACTCAAGTTCTGTGTTGTAATGCACTTAGTCAAATTAAGCTTTGGGATTTGAGAGTGGATAAAAGTGATATAACTGCCAATATCAATAACTTTACTCAGGTAAATTTTTAGCTCGGAAAATTTTTATTAATGACAAAAGTTATCTATAATAACTCACAAATTTGATGTTTTTTTTGTTTTTTAGAATCAAGTGCCAGTCACATGTATTGCTCAACATCCTAGCCAAAAACATTTTATTTTTACTGGATCAGAAGAAGGTGATGTTGGTGTCTGGGATATGAGAACCAATAGTCTATTAACCACAATGACAAGTGGTGATACATCTCCATTAACAGAGTTAATATTTCATCCCCTAGAACCTGACCATATGTTTTCATGTTCATTTGGTGGAAGATTATTGCAATGGAGCTCTAAAAAGTCATATTTGTGTCTTAACGATCCAGGTACTACGATGAACAATTAAGTTCAAAATTATGTGTAATAATATTCTAATGAATAACTTTATTTTAGTAGATATGGAATACTCAAACTTTTGGGTGAATACAGATAAAGTAAAAACACGTTTATCAGTTAACGATGTAATTCAACCAATTTTTTCACCAATAAACTCACTAGATATTCAAAAACAGCAACTAATATGTGGGGCTGACAATGAAGCTATTTATTTTCTAAAAAATTTAAAACTTTAAAGTCATAAATAATGAAATTTTATGTAATTTTTAATTTAAATATATTTTAATTTCATATATATACCTAATTATATTCATTGGTTGTCCTTATTTAATTTTTCAAAAAACAAATTAAAAAAATATGTTGTAAATACATNTATTCATTGGTTGTCCTTATTTAATTTTTCAAAAAACAAATTAAAAAAATATGTTGTAAATACATAATATTTTGTATTTCCTGCAAACATCTGCATAAAAATACATTGCACAGTCGTACTTATGAGACTGTATTTTAATACAAAATATGTTGAACTATTAATGAATATCATGAGTTCAAATAATGCTACTTTATATTAGTTAAACAATCTCACATATGTATAAAATTGTAAATAGTAAAAGAAAAATTAAGAACATTTTTATCTACTATATTTATTTCTTAGAAAACAAGCTTTTAAAATATACTATTTATTATAATTTTAATAGATTTCTGGAAACAATCGAGGTTTTATAATTAGCTTAAAATATTAAAATTAAAATAATAGTTAGGGTGACTTCACCAATAAATGAATGGTTAAAAATTTTTCATAAAGTTGTTTAAATAACTCTGAAGTAAAAAAAAATAATAATTGAAAAATATTTAATAATCAACTGTCATCTTAAATATTTTTTTAAAAATATCATATATTTTAGCTTACACTTAATTTTTGCTCAATTTATAATATACATAAATATCAGCCAAACTGCATAAAAAAAAAATTAATTTTAAGCTTACTTGAGATTTACTAGAAACAATATATATCTATATGGTATAATGATCTTATGATATCCACGCTATCAAATTTTGACTTGAAATTTTGAAAATAAAAAATTTGTATTCTATAGTAAAAATAAAACTACCATAGATGTACTAATCATAATATTTGACCAAAAATTGAAAAACAGAGACTGTTTTTGGAGTATTTTTAGTCAAAATACTAAAAAAACATTGAGCGACCAGTAAAATTTTTTTTAAAAAACCTCAAATCTTTACAAAATACCTATTCTAATGTATATAAAAAATTTTAAATGGTTCTCATTAAAATTTCGAAGATTGACTTTTATGGATCTACCCTAATGTATATAATTAAGAGTTATAAAAATTAGGTTGTAATATTTGGCAGCTTTACATGTAACATAAAAGTTTGTTGGGTGGTAGAAAATTAATATTACACCTCAAAAATTTTCCTTTAATTGCGCCCGTGATCAAGGGCGGACGAAATAAGCACCAAGATAGAAATAAAATATGAAGTATTGTCATCATAATTAAAAATCCTATGATTTTGCTTAGATTTATTTTGAAAACTTAAAGGTACTAGTTTAATTTAAGTAAGAAATATTAAATTTTTTTATGTTTTTTATATCGACATAATTAGGATGTGTTCCATTTAAAAAGTGAAACAGTCTTATAGGAATCATAAGTATAATGCTGTATACGAGCTCATCGAGGGTCAGTGTAATATTTACATTTAAATTGCAAAATTCATTCAGTCAATGTGATAACCCTCGTACACTATAATATCATACCAATTCACAGCCAAAACGTTTAACAAAAGGATGTGGTGAGTTCTATAGAAATAACAACCGTATCGAAACGATGTTAATGTTGCTATTGTTGATCAACAAAAACTTTAATACCTACTAGGGCGAGAATATTTATAATAATACAACACTATGCTTCGGAAAACATTCTAACTAACATCAATAATAATTGTAAATAATAAAGCCACACGCAAATAAAATTTGGTATTCAATATACGACACAGAAGAATTTTGCTATTGACTAGGTATATATTGTCAACAAAGTATACACCCACGCGTGCCAATGTTTTGTATTATTAGTTTGCATTAGAGTAAAATATGAGTACAAAAGCTTTTAGTTATAATATCGTTTTGTAAAATACCTATAATGCTAAGAGTATAAAGTTTGTATTTCTGTATATGATCGTTTTTAACTTTCTATTTAATATTTCGATTGTTAGTTGCAATCGTAAGTCATTAGTTTTTACTATAGACATTGATGTTTAGAATACTTTGAAAAAATGATTTAAATCAATGAGTATTGCGTAAAAATTTGAATAGTGTTAATGAATTATTCATGTTGAGAGAAAGTTTTTAATTTTATTTGCTAGTAATTAAATATGGAATTCAAAATGATTTTTTAACGCTTGCCACTCGATTTCTTTTAAAATAATCAGTTTTTTAAATTATTTTATTTTTGAATTTTGGTAGTACCTGAATTTTACCGATTGACTATGTAATCTTAATCACGTGACAATTTTTTTTAAAAATAGAATTTCAATATTTTATTTTTCATTCGTTTATAGGCGANCACGTGACAATTTTTTTTAAAAATAGAATTTCAATATTTTATTTTTCATTCGTTTATAGGCGATTAACCTTTGAGCAGGCGCGTACCTATTTTTAACATTCATAGTCGCGTAGGGGTCTATTAGACCCCATTTCTAAAAAAGTATAAAATATGTATAAAAAAGTTCATTTTTTTTAATTCAAAGATATTATTTGTTAGCATATGCTATATAAATATAAAAATTAAAAAATAAATAAATGACAAAATTATGTGCATTACTAAAAATTATATTACGTAAAAAAAATAAAACTTAATTTTCAAAATTTCATTAAAAAATTTTGGTTTGTAAAAAAATTATTTTAACTGCAAAATCTTATTTTTAAGACGGTAAATAAAAGCTTTTACTATTACAAAATGTATTTTAATTAATTTTTCTTGTATTTCTTTGAGCTCAAGCACGGCTTATATTTATTAGTTTTATATGTATGTACATTTATATAATCATTTTTCTTAATTGAATTTTTTTATTATTAATATTACAATACATTTAATTATTATGACACGAGTATATACAATTATTCGTTCAAAGTAGCACTTCGATTACCGATAATCAATGTGTCCACATTGCGACGGGATGTATTTATTTACATGTTTTGTTCGTATTTGTTCCGTAACATCGAGTAGTGGAAATTCTCAATAGATTATTTATTTTTAAAAGTTAATTGCACATTCGGTGGCAGATCCACATAATCCCAATTCCACAATATTATATCGATTATAACATTGCATTTACGATAAAACGATATTTTGAAAAAAATACAAGTCCAAAAAAAAATTATAACGTTACAAGTCGCGTGGGGGTCAATATGACCCATTTCAACTTTAATGGATATTTTAAGTCTTACATTTTTTTATCGAAGGGATTTATTTATGAAAATCGATTTAATATTACTATAAAAACCATCTTTAAGGGTTAAGAATCGTTTAGAATCGTATATGATGCACTTTCTTATTCAAAGTATATATAGTAAACATAAATCACGAGTCGAGTAAGCGGCATTTTTTTAACATAAGCCTTATGTTAAAGTGGGTCCCATTCAATATTACACGGTAAGTAAATAACCACCTGTTCACCCCTGGTAAAATATATAAAATGATCGATACACTATGTTTCACACAATATCTTCAAATAAAGTATATTTATTTCTGCATATTTCACTACTTATTAAGTATTAAAAATAAATAAGTATACACTTTATGTGAATAATTCGTAATATACATGTACAGTACAATATTTAATACATTAGATTTAAAATAAAACCGATAATTGGGTCAGATATAGTAGGCAATAGAATTATCGAATGTAACATACAAGAAGAAAGAGTTCCCATATGAGTATCATGGTAATAAAAGAAACGACATCATATTAATGAACAAAAGGGTAAGTTGATACGTTAATGATGAGCGGATCTCTGAGAAGAGCATCGTGTCGCAGGGGAGAGAGTCCAAGAGACATCCGGCATCGGTTTTGACTGTGGTAAATCCTATTACACAACATTATTATAGCGTGTTAAGTATATGAAGGATATACTATACCATACACTGTAAAATATGAATACCTATGATAAAAAAATTACTATTAATTTTTATAGTTGACAACGTTTTTAACTAATTAAACTATACTTATTAATCGGGGGGAAATATTTATTAATTAATTAAAAGAACAAGTTTTTTTGTCTTTAAATAAACACAACATATTATTTATTTAACAAATGAAATTTTGTTAAGCATAGGCACAATTTAATGTGGTTTAGGGGTGACTTAATCCCCTCTAATTCTATCACGCCCGAATTATGAAAATTGCATGTAAAAATTTATATAGAAATATTTTTAAGAACGGGAGAAAATTAGATTAGATTCCCCAGCATTTAGTTCGGATTGTGTCTATGTTGTCAAGGCTTTAATATGCTAAGTATGCGAAACTATAGTTATGATAAAATATATCCTGACAGGATGTATTGAGTACGAAAAACTAATTACAATTTATCAAAATGATCAAACTAGACAAATAAATACATTGTACGTTTTTTAAGNTATCAAAATTATCAAACTAGACAAATAAATATATTGTACGTTTTTTAAGTATTCTTACTTAAAAATTTAATTTCTGTATATTAATAAAGTAAATAATAAAAGGGTAATTAATCAAGTAGTAGGATACCAACATTTTAATATACGAGTTTATAAAAAAAAACTTAGTCAGCTTTACAATGACATTGATTTTATTCTCTGTGGTTAGGGCCACTCTGGGAGGGGCGTGATAACGGCCCTGGCTGTGACATACATATTTTACGAACTAATTAATATTTGTCCAACGAAATAAACTAATGTTAAGATTTAAAAGTTTTGAAAAAATTCCATTTTCAATATTTTGATAACATAATAATTACTTACTCTATTGTGTACGATACAGCTTTCAGTTTTACTTGACTTACTAACTTTGTATTATTTTTTAGTAGATGAAAACAGTTTTATATTTGAACTAGCGCAACGAAATCATATTAATTGTCCTGTTTTATACATACATGTTAAAAATAAAATCGGAAGAATACTTTAGAATTTGTTTGTCCAGCGGATAAGACACACGAGTTCCGTGTGACAATCAAACTAAGGAGGAAATGTACTTGTAAATATAAAATAAGCATTTATTGTAGGATGTATACTAACCCGAATACATTCGTCTCGGTCGATGGATTTTTTCGACCACATCCTCTGTGACAAAGGTGACCGAAGACGCATCTCATTCTGCTTGTTGTACGGATACAGAGTATACGCGCGATTATTCTCATTATACTATTGTATTACAACGATTTAAAAAATATATAATACAATAGGGCTGTTCGGTCATTTGTGCGTGATGAGTCTTTAAAGTGTAGGTGTACAATTACTAGAAAATAAATACCTAAGCATATACATCTAACGCGTTCAATTGCGTATAAGCTCTTGAACGGAAATGTAATCAGATCGCGGATTTTGTAGTATCACAAAACGCACAACCGAAACAGACTATCTGCGGTTCATCGAACGGAAAGGTTATTATGTACACAAAGCCATTTTTAATTACTCATTATATTTATTTATTTCTTATAATTTTCAATCGTCATTTCATACTGATTGTTATGCACCAGCATAACTTAAGCGGCACGTTTCTATTGAGTGTGGTCGATTTTTGAACTTTTCTTGAGATTTCAGTTCACACCTGTAAAATGAATTCTAAAATGCATTTATGACGCTCGCACGGTTTAAACTCATAATCTATTTGTGTTTATTTTTAATAAAATATGATAACAATGCGCATTGACGATGTGCTTTCACTGGAAAATAGTGGTTCGTATTGTGCTCTCTTGAGAGCTGCGCATCCCGAGAGGTACAATAACAACATTGTTTTCTCCCTTGTATTTGATCTGGTTGTTGGTACGTTCGGTTTCACTGGTTTGAATACATGTGACCTCATGTAAATAATGAAAGTGTAATAATATTTGGCCGTGTACCGTTTATTAAGCCCTTACGCACCAAGTAATCTAAATTGAAAGTCAATCTGAACGTTGGAAAAAATAACATTAAACAGAATAAAATAAGTACCACCCGGTTCACACCGGTTACTCGCACGCGTAATCCCGTCTTTGTGCGGATGAACACCCAGGCAGCAGTGATTGTCACACGTCGAGTGGGTCACTTTTGACCGCGTGCAATCGACCGAGTTGCTTGGGGTAGGAAATAATGATTTTTCTTAGACGGCAGTAATAATATTCAGGTTCAAAATAACAAAATTATGACAACAGTTGATTATCTAGACGTGTTACGCTTAACGGCCGCCGGGCACGCCGTATAGTTTATTGTGCGGCAGATATGCGCTTCAAATACTTCATTGATACAGATATTGGATTAAGTAACGAGAATAGTCTTTCATTTTGAGTGTATAAACTTTTTACTGCACACAACACACACTTGAAATCGATTATGTACATAACACGACGTTAGACATCAGCTCTTCTTACTGCTACCTTTACATAAATGTTTTTTTATGCTGCGGCGGTATTAACAATTTTTAATTAAACAGGCGATATCGCCCAGTTAATACAGTTCGGATATCATAGTTTATTGAACATAATAAAGAAGATCACATTTTCACTAAATGGATTTATAAATGGAACCAATGTATATAGAGACTTTATTTCGAGGACATATAAAACCTCGTTAGTATAACGAATTTTATATCTTTGAAAAACAAACTTGAAATAGATTTTTGGACAAGAACAAACACGATAACGACAACTTTTTCAAGTAGAAATCAATAAAAAGTATTTTTTGTAAATATAATCTCAAGTTTTATGATTTATGGCTTTCATATCAATCTCAAAATGAAATATTGACTCTAATAATATACTTTAATAGTTAGAGTTAAAATCAATGAAATTGATGCTTGGTTGAAATTTCCTATAAATTTAACACAAAGACGAATCAAATTATTTATCAGGCTTAATATTTACTCAAATATTTATTACACAAAAAATATTCACTTATTGAAAATACGTTAACGAAAAAATACCATAAACATTTTTTTCCATAATCGATTGATAATTAAATGTTGTATAGATAAAAATAGCACAATATAAAGATTAACTCATATATATTCTATTTTAGTTAAGCAATTACTAATTATGTACACATGTACAAGAAATACAATAATTCTATTACAGACAAAAAGTAATTTGGTTATATTTTCTACAAAAATAACATTATATATTCAATTTCAATGACCATTTGTACATAAAAGACAAGTTGTCGAGGCAAATTTGTTTTTTGACTTGTAGAATGTAACATAAGCTTCAATTTAACACACGTTTGAAGCTCTGAATAATTCCTAAATATTTTCAAAATTTAATTTGAAAAGGTTTTTCTTTCGTGTACAGGTTCCCTTTTTTAATTTCTCATGTGAACAGGTTAAGGTTTTTAAATAAAAAATTATACTTATTAAAATTTAATATCTAAGGTATTTATAAAAAAAATTGTTAAAAATAATATGACAGTGTTAGGTAAATAATTTTTAAAAATTTAATATTTATAAAAATATTAATTTTTGAGAGATTTCCTCCATTTACGTGGAACGAGGGAAATTATTTCAATATTTGTGGGTAGTATCTTCAACTAGTTACGATTTGTAATCTTCTACATTTTGTTGAAAAAAAGTCAGTCCTGTAAGACCTGATAAAAAGTAGTGATAGATAAAAAAAAAATATGTCTATATATATTCATATATAAACAAATGTTAAATCAATACCTTTTAAATTTAGGTGTGAGGCCGACAATGTCTGGTGATAAAAACACCCAAAATTCGCCTTCACTCCTTACTATAATATTTACCATGTGTATAACCAAATAATAAATTGGCCGAACCGTTTTATATTTTAAAATATAATAAGTATTTATATATACATAAAATCTAAAGTCGTTTATAAAAATCTCTAAAATTTAATTTTGATATTTACTAAATCATATTTAATAATTTTATTCGCTTTTAGAGATTAAAATATATTTGAAAAAGAATTATACACTTTTTTTAAATATTTATTTAAAGATTTAAATAATAATTATGTAAATTTTGATTAATTATAAAACATTTATATAAAATAAAATTAATTTCATTACATGTTTAATTAAATTATATTTGTATTGACATTGGAAGTTCTCCATCTGATGCTTTAAATTCCAAATCTAAATTAAAAAAAAAAAATTAATCATTGAATTGATATTTAAATTAATATATTTTTATTTTAAATACCTAATTCAATTGGGTAATCTAATCTTTCTATATAAGTTTCTTCAGTAATTGGATCAAATTTAAATCCTAGTTGAAAATACTTGTCTTTAATTACTGTTTCAATGTAATTTTTAATTTTTCTTCTTAAAAAATTGAAAGAGATCATTTTTACGTCTTGGTTAATAATGATTTTATATTCTTCATGCCACCCTTTCCATAAATAATGCATATCATAGGGTACAAATTCACAATGGGAAATAACATTATTTTTTATGTCATCTATTATATTTTTAGAAAATGAGTGTACAGTATTTAATGTCCAATAGTATGTTGTTATATCATCACGCGAAATTGTTTGTATGTTTAATTCGTCATGAATATTTTCGATTTTTTTAAATATAAAACTTATCATGAAATAGTTCCGAAAAAGAAAATTCAATGGTTTACTATGTAATGAATCCAAAGCATCAATGGCTCCTTTCATTAATGTTGCCATTGGAACAACTAACATGGATATTATGTTTATGAGTCCTTCTGTGCAAATATATCCATTTATAAAGTCATTTTCATCTAATTTTTTCCTACAACTTTTATAGACGTTTCTAATAACTGAAAAAAAAATATTACATATAACTTTTACGTATGTGCATCCAAGATATAAAGTCAAACTTCGTACTTTTTTATCATATTGATGGGAACTTTTAGGTTTTTCAATTAAATTTTGATGATAATATGTATGAGTGGAGAATTTGATAGAGTTCACATCGTTTAAATTTTTCCATCCTGAATACATTAGTAACGTATCTACTTTTTTTCTATGATCCGAATGTGCTGTTGTATACAAAAATATAGAAAATAATAAAAAACAAAAATTGATAAGATTTAATGAAAACATTAGAAAAAAATGAATATTAATTATTACTGAAATTTTTTGATCAAAATATAATTCGACGAAGTGCCAAAAAAACTGCATTTATTATGTTCTTCATTTATAAATAGTAAGGTAAAAATTTATGTTAAAACATCTGTCGTATTATAATAATATTCTTTAATTTTTTTATTTTTAAAGTTATTAAACTTATTAAATATTTACCGACAAATATTCAATATGAAATTTATTATTTTCTTATATTAACTAACAACATAAATAATATATTTAAAACAATTTAAAGAAATTAAAACTGTATGATATTTTCACAATTTAAAATTAATGTTTAAACGTATTCATATGGTATACTTGATATTGTATAATTGATATTTATTTATAAATTAATTAAAATAAATAAGTAACTATTTCATTCACACTAGAAAAATCTATTCGTAAGAAAATCCTCAATATCTTTAGTGTGTTTTTACTTTTAAATACAATAAATTATTTATTCTGTAATAAAAATATCGTAGATTGAGAGAATTATTTGAAAATAAAGTAACACAATGTAATAACTAAAATAAAATTACAGGATTTGTTATATTTAAGGTATAATGTAAAATGAAGTACGCACAAAAAATAAGGTATTCTGTATGTAGCTACCAAAGGCGTAAAGCATTTGAGTAAATGTATTTGAATAAAAGTATTCAAATACTTTCATTGGTATTGAATAGTATTTTTAAATACATTTAATAAAAAGTATCTGAGTAGTATTTTAAATACAATTATTTAGTATTTAATACTGTTTAATATTCAGTACTATTAATATACTTTTTTTTTAGCTTCGATGCGAAGCTGAGAAGGTATTGGTTTTACTAAGATGT
>NW_026099576.1:13223719-13238986 GCF_025091365.1 Daktulosphaira vitifoliae | reverse complement strand
TTTTTTTTTGTGTCTGTTACCACTTTTTCTCAGCTCTCACCGAACCGATTTCTTTCAATGATACGTCAAAAGATCACAAATCGTATCTAGTCGAAGACATTACCCTCAAAAATTGAAAAAAATTCCCTCGTTCCCCGTAAATGGGGAAACATCCGAAAAAATTACAAATTTAAAAATGGCTAATTTTCGAACTTTTTTCAATTTTTTTTACTAAAAACTGCCGTAACTTTTTTTAAAAATAAACATATTAATATAATTCTTTTTTTTATAGATGCATGATGTCATTACTTATTATTTGGTATATTTTTTTTATAAATCTGACCCTAGACCTGCCCACAGGGGGGGCTTTAAAATGACAACTTTTTAACAAAAAATTTACTTTTTCAACTTAACTTTTGAAAGTGTTCCAGAATGTCTGACACTTTTATATATATCTTAAATTAAAGCTAATGTAATATACTTTATATTGAAAAAAAAAAATTTGACCTCTGGACTTGTCTTCATGGTGAAAACGGCTACCGAATGCTATTTTTGTGTGAAAATTTTCGATTTTATAATTTACATTTTTTACTTTAAAGTGCTATAACTTTTTAAAAAATGTATGGATCAATACAATTTTTTCATGAGAAGTAGTATTTATATACATCTTTCATTGGATATACTTTTTTTTTAAATCAGACTATTTCCCTATATATGGGGGGGCTTCAAATAAAAAAAATGCATATAGAAAGTAGAACTTTTTCAACGTAACTTTTGAAAGTGTTCCAGAATGTCTGACACTTTTATATATATCTTAAATTAAAGCTAATGTAATACTTTATCATGAAAAAAAAAATTTCGGAATTTATTGTGTCTTCACGGTGAAAATGGCTACCAAATGCTATTATTGTGTGAAAATTTTCGANTGGTGAAAATGGCTACCGAATGCTATTTTTGTGTGAAAATTTTCGATTTTGTATTTTACATTTTTAACTTTATTATGCTATAACTTTTTGAAAAATGTATGGATCATTACAATTTTTTTATGAGAAGTAGTATTTATATAGATCTTTCATTCGACATACTGTTTTTTTAAATCGGACCATTTCCCTAAATACAGGGGGGATTCAAAACATAAAAATGCATATAGAAAGTAGAACTTTTTCAACGTAACTTTTGAAAGTGTTCCGGAAGGTCTGACACTTTTATATATATCTTAAATTAAAGCTAATGTAATATACTTTATAATGGTAAAAAAAAATTTCGGACTTTATTTTATCTTCATGGTGAAAACAGACATTAAACTTAATAAAAAAAATACGATTTTTGTAAAAAAATTCTTTTTTATATTTTTAACTTTATAATGCTATAACTTCTCGAAAGATGTATGGATCAATATAATTCTTTTTTTTGTAGATGCATGATGTCTTTACCTATCATTTGGTATATTTTTTTTATAAATCTGACTTTTTACCTGCCTACAGGGGGGGATTCAAAATGACAACTTTTTCACAAAAAATTGACTTTTTCAACTTAAATTTTGAAAGTGTTCCGGAAAGTCTGACACTTTTATATATATCTTAAATTAAAGCTAATGTAATATACTTTATCATGGAAAAAAAAAATTTCGGACTTTATTTTATCTTCAAGGTGAAAATGGCTACCAAATGCTATTATTGTGTGAAAATTCTCAATTTTATTTTTTACATTTTTAACATTATAATGCTATAACTTATTGAAAAGTGTATTGATCAATATAATTTTTTTATGGGAAATACTATTTTTTAATAATCCCTTTTTCATTCGACATACTTTATCTTAATCAGGATATTAATAAGGAACTAGCAGTTTATGAAGCTTTTGGAATAATCCACCAATTTTTTAAAATTAAACACTATCTAAAGATTTGCATCGAAGCGTTTTTTTTTGATAGTGATTTTAATCACTGTCAGATATCATTATACTTGACCTAACTATTGCACGTCATCACTGTGCAACGACCCCCTTGTGCTGGGTTTAATCTCCAATCTTCATTGGGTTTAATTAACGTCGTTTGATTGAATAACTATGATGGGGAATTCAATAACTATATTTTACTATAAAAAGAAATTTTTGTTGCTTCAAATTTGTGTATAACCTGTTATAAACTATTATTGACCAAAGCTGAATCCCCTAACGAAACCAAAATTATTAAAAAAATAAAAACCAACATTTTAAGAGTAAATAAAAAAATTATTTTGGATCTGTGTACTGAGTGAGACCAACTATGTTGTAATGTATGTCTCAGTGTTAAGCGGTTAACAAGAAATTAGAACTGAAAATGAGTGTAGCGGAGATGAAAATACTTAGATGGATGACTGAAGTGATAAGAGAAGATAAAATAAGTAATAAATATCTATCATTTCTATGTGCCCTCTGCTATTATAGTAATATAAAAGAGCTATAATAGCACTTCAAACCTGTTATTTAAATATACAAAAGAGTTAAATCTCTACAAACATTTCCATGCGATGGTGGTGTAATGGTCAGCATAGTTGCCTTCCAAGCAGTTGATCCGGGTTCGATTCCCGGCCATCGCATCTATATTTATTTTTTCNAAAATTATTTTGGATCTGTGTATTGAGTGAGACAAACTATGTTGTAATGTATGTCTCAGTGTTAAGCGGTTAACAAGAAATTAGAACTGAAAATGAGTGTAGCGGAGATGAAAATACTTAGATGGATGAGTGAAGTGATAAGAGAAGATAAAATAAGTAATAAATATCTATCATTTCTATGTGCCCTCTGCTATTATAGTAAAATAAAAGAGCTATAATAGCACTTTGAACCTGTTATTTAAATATACAAAAGAGTTGAATCTCTGCAAAGATCTCCATGCGATGGTGGTGTAATGGTCAGCATAGTTGCCTTCCAAGCAGTTGATCCGGGTTCGATTCCCGGCCATCGCATCTATATTTATTTTTTCGTCATTTGGCGTTTATAAATATACGTATAAATATGCATATGTTTGATTTAAATGATTATATTATATATAAAAAATAATATAAATAATTATTTTCGAAAAATTTGTCATTGTTCAATTATACAGGGTGTTCAGTAAGTTAGGAAACAGTTAAATTGTTACAAACAATGAGTACAATAGAAATTCGTTTCCTTATTTACTGAACACCCTGTATATTAACCCTTAAGCAGGCTCGTTTTTTTTTTTCGTAATATAATTTTTAGTAATTCACATAATTTTTGTAATTTATTAATTTTTAATTTTAATTTTTTAATTGTTATCCATATTTATATATCATATGGTAACGAATAATGTCTTTGAATTAAAAAAAATGAACATTTTTATACATATTTTATTTATTTTTAGAAATGGGGTCTAATAGACCCCCACGTGACTATGGACGTTAAAAATAGGTACGTGCCTGCTTAAGGGTTAATTAAATTTTTATGGAAACATGCACACATACTTTATTGTGCATTAAACATGATTATGTTTAGTAATAATGTTTTTTAAATTTTTAACAGAAATTTTACAAATTAGTTTTTTGACAGTGAATTACTCAAATAAGAAAATAATCAGCACGATTTTCTTCTTTTCATTTTATTGTAAGGGAAAGCGAGTTAAAATGATCTTGTATTAAAGTTTATAAATATATATATGACCTTAATTATAGAACTTATTATTGTCTATAAAAAAGGCATTAACAATTTTTCCATACATCAATTATACTTTGAGAAAAATAATAAAACATGATAAATTTACATAATACTTTTACACAAATTTTTTGTAAAATTAGTATTTCTTAGGTATCATATAACGTAAAAATTATTTAAAAAGTCAACTATTTAATTATTGACTAAAATTAAATAAAAAAAAAAACTTGTATTATATATTATAAAAACATAATTATTTTAAAACTCGCATAACTTAAGGTTCATTTAAGATTAGAATTTGACTTCTAATATGTTTTTTTTAACACGCTTATATTAGTTTCACCTGTATGTTTGTGTGTTTGATTGTTGTATGTTTGTTTGTAACTCTCCACACGCCACGTGTTATTAACCCGTCGCCTATAGCCTTGAGACTAGACTGTCGTAACTCGTTCACCCCACCCCGCACACACGCCGGCAACACTATTCCTGTATAATTTTATTTTTGGTTTTTGTACCCGTTCATACGCGCGTGTCATCAATATTTTATATATATAAACAAATTTTTATTATTAATTATGAGATATAAATATTTAAAGGTTCAATTTTTTTTGTGTTAATATACATGTATGTATGTATAATACGTACAAATACAGGCAGCCTTTATTATAAATAGTAGTAAGACACAGTTGTGAGTTTATAAATACACTAGCTGCCAATACAGAAATTATATTTATTGATAGTCATAAATGACAATAAACACTCCGTGACTGTGACAACGATGTCATAAAAACCTAAAAAGTGAAAAATAAATTTAGTTTAAAAAACTAAAAAAACACGCTTTTAAAGTACATTGAACTAAAAAGTTAAAAATTATTTCAAATAAACTTAAAACAATAATACTAGTATTTTCCGTTCATTATTGTTATAAGTTTATTTTAAAAATTATTTTTAACTTTTTTGTTTGATGTGCTTTAAAAACGTGATAGATCAACGTTTAAAAAATTTGTTGAAATTCCAAACCGCTTAAACATTCCAATTGATTTGAAATTTATCAAATAAGTTGATAGGTCTTTTTCAAGAAAATTGGAGGCATAATGTATGTAATCGATAATTTGTTTTTTATTAGCAAACTAAAATGTTTTGTTATGGGTAGATATACCAAATGGATCACAAAAAAATTTAAAATTTGTTCATGAAATTTAAAATTAATATTTTCTGCAATTTTTTGTTAATAATTTTCATTTTATTAACATTCAATAAAAGCCAAACAATTTGGTACCTAACCTGTCCGTATGCTAAAACCGATACTGGTTCGTCGTGGTGACTCATGGATAAAACTAAATGGTTCTCAAATTTTTTAGTAGATAGTCAGGTAGAAGATTAGTTTGATGGAAATGATACGGTCAATTTTGGCGAAAACGATAATCTCCTATTAAAACATATATGCTGGTATATGATAAAATATATATGATAATCTAAGGATCACTTACTTTATACTTTAACTGTATACCTATCAAGCGTGACAGACAATCTAAATGTTATAAATTCTTTTCTGCTTATTTTACTTATTGATCGACTAGGCTCTAGTGAAAAATGGCTTTCTTCTTCACTGACCATTTCGATATCTTCAGAAGATGAATCGGATCAAGAACTTGAATGTTTTTTTTAATTAAATTATAAATAAATGTTAAATATACGATAAGAATATATTTTTGTTTTTATTAATTACCATCTAATAAAGTTCTTGAGTGAGTAATTTTTTCTCTTTTCTAATTGTGCTAAGTACATATCTACTTCCATCATACAACCGAGACAGCCCTTAGTTTGTTAAAGTCATAAAAAATCAATATCCTCCTGAATCTTCATTAAATTGAATGTATTAGCGTGAGTAATATCAAATAAATCTTCCATTTGACTTACAAAATTGCTCCCTTTTTCTGTATAAGTCAATCGTCCTTGGTTTATTTTACTCTAAATTTCTTAGTCCTTCGTATATATTTTTAATTTTTTTACAATATTAGCTGGATCTTACGTGAGTATACGAGCTTTATTCTAGTGTATAAGGCATTCGTCCACCACAAGCGCCGTGCTCCCATACAAATTCAATTTTACAACTCTTAAATTATAATATAACATGCCTAAACAATTTTTTGTATAGGACAATTTATTTCCAATAATTTAAGAGTTCATGGATCCTACTAAACTCGGTTTGTAAATATATTACAATAACTGTAAAAAACTATTTATGCTAAATTTTGAAAAATTATTATATTTTATTGTTTTTCTCAAAGTATAACTGATATATGAAAAATTTTATTAATACCATTTTTATAGGCAATTATAAGTTCTATATATTTTTACGTTAAGTATAATACTTATCGAGATAAACTCAAAAAAGAAACTACCTCAATTGTCATATTTCAACTTAAATGCAGCACCAGAAGGAATTGAGTAAAACCTTTCAAATTTTGCCTACATTACTTTCTTATACGACTAAACTAATCTAGAGGGTACTGTGTAAAATTTTTTTTAAAAAAATGTTTGCCTATATAAATTAGGAGCACCCTAATATATATATATACATATATATATATTTAGTATTCATAGAATTGTATCCATATTTAATAACATAATACATTTAAGAGTGGCCAGTATATCTTTGTATGATTCAATTATTTTATTAGATTCATAATGAGAATAGTATGATCACAGATATAATTACTAAGTGATCAGATTTTATTAATATTGATTGTATATAAATAAATGATTTGGTACGTGATACTCAAATGACATGGGATATAAAAAAATGTTATGATCATACAATAAAATAAAAATTCATATGTTAGTGAAAGGGTAAGTAAATTTATTTTATCATAGTCGATTTAAAATAGCTTGAGGCCACTGTTACGTCATATGATGTTTTTTAATTAATTAAAATAACAATAATGGATGCGATGGCCGGGAATCGAACCCGGATCAACTGCTTGGAAGGCAACTATGCTGACCATTACACCACCATCGCATGAATATCTTCNAATAAACCCTTTTTCATTCGACATACTTTATCTTAATCGAGATATTAATAAGGAACCAGCAGATCAAGTAGCTTTTGGAATAAAACACCAATTTTTTTAAAATTAAACACTATCTAAAGATTTGCATCGAAACGTTTATTTTTGATAGTGATTTTAATCACTGTCAGATATCATTATACTTGATCCAACTATGCCATGGCATCACTGTGCCGCGACCCCCCTGTGCTGGGTTTTTTTATTATTTATAATCAAATTTATAAACATAATTTGTGTTATCACTGATATGTTATCAATATATGATTATCACGAATATTTGATATATTCATAGATTAATTATGACGCTAATCTAAATGACAATAGGTCATGAAGGGTGTATCCTATTTTAATATTTATACTTATACTAATGAAATAAAAAAAAATTCACTAACTTATACATAATTATAATAATAAAATAATTTTTAAATTAATTTTGTTATGAAATATGTGAAAAAGTTAAAAATGATTGACTTCTGTAGTCAAATAACGATAATAATGAACAAATTAAAGTTATATCACTTGTGATTTATGTGATATATCAACATAGTACAGTTTACAACAAAGAATTATCAAAAATGTTTTTATGTGAAAATAGAACTTTTACAGCAAAGGACAAATGTTATTGGGTTTATAAGTTCATATTTAATATACAGACCACTGCTCGGTAGGGGCTGCATGGTTAGAACGCATTAATATGACACTATTGTGTGTCATAATCGGTTGGGAGTGGCAGGTAGAGGGAAGGAGGATCATTTTATAGTACTCAAAATGCTGGAGGGGTCCATACACCCAATGGCGCAAGTCCACAGAACGAGTAAGGGGCGTGACCGTACGGTAGAGTGCGTACACGCCCGTTATCAGCGACCGCGGACAGGTCTTTCAGTGGTAGTAGTTCATCACGCACAACATGTTCGGTCGGTACTCTAGTTCAAAACTGTTACTTCATCGAGTATATTAAATATAAAATATTTTTACGTTAGGAAACGGAAACTAAGCTCTTTATTAACGATCCGCCAAGTTTGATTTAAAATTTACGCGCTATGATGATGCTGCAGAATCCTCTATTTCAGGAGTACAACACAGCCTTATCACAACTTCTTGAATTGCATCAACAGCAAAGGCATTTATATCAGCAGCGACAGAACCAACAAAGGGGTGCTTTCCAAACGTATGGGTGTGTGGACGGTATTAGAAGTGCTAGCCGTGGCAGTACCGACTCTGATGGTGGCTTAAGTTCTTCGTCTCCTCGACCTTCTAAACCCTTTACTATCGATGCTATACTTGGGTTACACGGACCACCTGGTCAAAACTGTACACCTACCGCAGCTACTGCCTTGGATTTTTCGACCAGTGGATCAGCTACTGCTATCGCTATGCACTCCAAAAAATCTAAAGAAGGTAAATTAATCTCTTATTGCATTATTTATGATACTTACACAAGGGTAAATTAATCAATAAGTGTAATCTGTAATCGTTTTGAGTACATTATTACGAAATTTTCCTAGATTAAGAAATATTATCTTTAAATAAGTAGGTAATGTAATTTTTTGACGATTGTAAAAATACAATTAACTAAACATTATTCGGGTCTGTCTAGTTTTTATTTAAAAATAAAAGTCATACATTTCTTAGAAACTAAAGACTTTATGCACACTCTAAATAATGTAAAATAGTTAGTTACGTTCATTCTTAAGGGTGTCTCAGACCTAACTTACAATATTTATTACTTTTGAACCAATTATTATTTTTTTGGTTCAACCAACATTTTTATTGCAATATTTTTGTACATTTTTTATAGGAACATATAACATGTTCTGTTACAACATTCTGTATTTATTTACTGATCATAATTTACAATTTTGCAATTTTTAGTTTCAAAATAAAACTGAGTGAGTTTATAGTTAAGGGTACACGAAAATAAAACTGCGATATACTATTTTATTAATCGAGAAAATAATGTTTTAAATTTGAAATCGCCAAGAAAACTAAAATTTTAAGTAAACTAAAAAATTCAAACAGAGTTAGCAATTTGATATGTAGCAAACAAAATTAAATTATGTTTGTAATATTTAATGACACACTAAAGTATAATAAAAAAAAAAATATCCTTTTTTAAGATTTTATTATTATATTTTAATGAAAAAATCAGATGAGTCACCTAAACACAGAGAATAAACGAGCAAATTATCAAAAACATAAAAAGAACAAACCATGTAATATTCCTGAATTTTGGCATTTTTGAATTTTATCTATTAGCTGGTTGCCACTTAATTATAATAACAATAATTTTTATTTTAACATTTAAATATTTTTAATTTATAACATTTATTTATATTTTTTCTAAATTTTAGTTGATTTAACTGGTTATTTTCAGGTAAGCCAAAAGTTTCGATGGCTTTATCTCTTGACTAAACTACTTTTATCACTAATTCGATAACTTATAAATTACACCACAACAATAATCTTCATTTTTAAAAAGTCACTCACGTTGTTCTTTTTATTTATCCTTTGTGTATTATTATAAACTCACTGTGTTGAGATTTTTTCAAAATTGAGCGATTTTATAAAACAGTGTTATACAATATTAGTTAAGATATGGATCTTATGAAGCTGAAAAGATATTAATTTTACTATGATGTGTTTTTGCATGTTTGTTCATAATAATTCTCAACTCATAATAGGCCAATTGTGTTAACCAATACATAAAAAGAATCCAAGTTTAGTCTAGTTTGTGATATCTCTTTCAAATATCCAAAAGATCCCCTAAGTTTTAGTTATTTAAAAGAAAGTCTCAAAATTAGGCAGCCTTCAAAAATGACAAATCCCATACTTTTTTTGCATTTTAAATTGCAATAACTTTTTTAAAAACAGCTGGATCTTGATTCAGTATATATCTATGCATACCAATTTGATTTTTTCATTTCAACTTTTGAAGATATTCCAGTTGGGTAAGGTTCTTTAGATCTATACATTCTTTAAATCTAATGAAACTTTTTGCCACTTTTATCAATTTATTTGCTCAGTATTCTTGTTACTAAGATATTTTATATTATGACACAATATAATATAATAACGATTATAGTATGTAAAATTTAATTACATTTTTTAATGTTGTAAAATTAATAAACATCATTAATTGTTGCAGTACAATACACTTTACTACAACTATGTACGCCACTTTACTATAGTTATGCGGTATACAAAAGATTTGCAAGTAGTTCAATAAAATATCAATAAAACTTTTTGAAAAATTTTTTGTTTATCTTTTATTTAGAATGTAAATTTTATGCAATCGTTGGGAAAAGTACTTGTAATATTATTATACTATTAGAAGCTGCAACCCCACCCCCAGTGACCATAATTGCCAGAGAAAATTAACTTATAATGTCGCGAATTTATAATTCATATTTTTCCTATATATATAAAAAAAAAGGATTTGTTACAAAAGATTTGGGAATTTCTAAGTTTTTAATTAACAATTCAATAAAAATCGAAATAATTTTACTATATTTTATGTTAAAATAAAACTTTACGGTGGGTCGTTATACCACTACCTATGAACTTAAAAGGTTTCTAAGTATTTAGTTATTAGGAGGGTTATCGTGTTGTTATATATAATGGAAAATTAAGTAATTATATAAATAAACACACTATTAAGTAGCTAAAGACATCAAAGTTACATGTAAATAAAAACAATTCACAAAGGTTTGTTTAATATTTTTAAGGGAAGACTGTGTAACATTTTTTCTACAAGTTTCAAAGCAGGTTAAAATTGAAATATTTATCGTTTTATAGTTTATAAAATAAAAATTCGATATGATATTGTACAGTACATGATGCACATAAAAGATATTATCCAATATGGCCACTTTGGAATATTTTCGACCTATGTAGAAAGGGAATGTTTAGATTTTTCCCCTAGTTGAAAGTTTTGGCGGATATTGCCGTTATTGTGATTGCGGTGTGGTAAACAACTTTTGGCTGTCATGTACTTGTATTATACGATAGAAAAACGCGACTGGAATCCGCGTTCTCCCTCTACGCCTTCTTTGCCTTTAAAGACTTTTTTTATGCTCGTTACTAGCCCTCCTCTCGCAGTCGCATCACTTTCCGGTTTATTGTACTACATCATAGTGCGGTCGTAAACTTAAAAGACAAAGTTAAACGACATTATAGAGAGAGTTAGAGGATACAATGTAATAATAGTATGTATACATATATAAATTAGTGTCTTTAGCCAACAAAGTTGTTAATTACTCTTGACATCGTTATATACGGACATATTAACGTGCGCACCGTACAACAATAATGGAGCTGTGCTCGCCTCGGTCGCGAAGTAATGATGTCATAATAATTTCATAATAAATCCCCTCGGTTCTCTCTCCCTGTACACACAATAACCCGACGCCTAACCGCGAAGTTAAGTGTAAC
This sequence comes from Daktulosphaira vitifoliae, assembly GCF_025091365.1. Taxonomy (NCBI): domain Eukaryota; kingdom Metazoa; phylum Arthropoda; class Insecta; order Hemiptera; family Phylloxeridae; genus Daktulosphaira; species Daktulosphaira vitifoliae. The sequence goes on along the minus strand of NW_026099576.1, from coordinate 13,227,851 downwards.
AAGCGCATAAAACGGCCGTCATCAATTTCGGACCGTGGCCGCTTTTCCGTGTCTTTTTCGGGCAGCAGCCAAACAGAGTTTAAGTATTCCGTTAATTAATAGGGGTGAACAGCTTCCACAAACACCGTTGATAAAAGGGACGAGCTGCGGTCCCGTTGTTCAAGTGTGCGCTTCGACTCATTGCCAATGATGTAATATTAATACTTCCAGACCAATGAACACACAGAACGCAGCGCACTCGAGTAATAAAAAAAAAATTAAAATATACATAACTCATGAAGCTTATTAATTGCCTGGCATTTTTATTCGATTTCTTTGGTGGGGACGGTGAGTCGGTTGTTTTTTTATTTAAACAAACACAGTCGAACACAGTTGCCCATCGCAACAAAATATAACAATTATTTGCGTGTGCGTTTCACCCCATTTCTATGCCAAAGGGTTGACTGCAGATTTCTTGTATATGCTGCTAATATGTACCACCATAAATCACCGAAAGACCGGTTATTTTAATATTAATATGTACATATTGTTTTCAAGGATTGCTGTGGTTTTATTTTTTGCATCCAGTAAGTGTGAGTTGTTAGTATTTTATACACCGCGCGTTGGCAGGACATTCTAATTATTACCATCATATGCATATCAATTATTAACGCTACAATAGTTTACAATGTGTATTGACAGCTAACACGCGTTACAGCCATTGCGAGAGAACGACAAACTAATACGATTGATGTGTAATTGCAACAGACACGACCATGTTAGTTTTGCGTCATTAAGTTTGTACAATGATAGAAATGAGTACATAACTATTGTTACAGATTGATAAATTCAATTGTCGTTAACGGAGTCTAATATTATGGTTAGACATAATTGAAACGCCACTTTTTTAAACTTTCTATATACATTTTTTTTAGAAATTCATTCTTATGAATAATTGATATTACTGAAAATAGTTTAAAGAATATATCAATGTGAAACGATATATTTAACTTGGGAGTATTGGCAAAGTAAAAAAAAACAANTAACAATATATTTAACTTGGGAGTATTGGCAAAGTAAAGAAAAACAAAAATTACACGTTCATATAACAAGATAGATTTAATAATTTGTTTAAACATTATATATTTTTAAACTATAGTAACTTAAAATAGTTATTCTTTTTTTAAATAAACACCAGAGGTGTTTAAAATATGCTACCTTAAGCACCGTTGTTCTTAGCGAATTATTATGCGTTAAAAATAATTCTCGACTATTTTACATCATTTCATAAAAATGTTTGTAGTTTTAATTAACTACACTTTTAATATTAAAATTTAATAAATAATTATTTAGAAAGACAAAAATAGTTCTATTTGTCTTTGATATTCGATAAAAATTTTTGCCCCTTTTTACATATTCTTTATACATTTTTAATGAAATTACCCAAAAATAAAGCGGAAATAATTTATTATTAACTTTAAAACATATATTTTTATATGCTTCATAAAAAGTTATCTTTAAAAATCATTGCTACTCTTTTTACTCTAGAACAAATTTAAAAACTGATATCAAATTTGAGATCAGTAGCCTTCAAAACAAAATTAATAGAAACTTTCAACATTTTGTTTGTTTTAAATTAAAAGATGTAATTTAAGATCAATTGATTTCAGATAATTGTGCGCCGAAGCAATGAGGTTAATAGAGATATGTTTTTTACTTGCAATTTGTTTTTTATTACAATAAATGTAAAAAAGAAAAAACCGTGTATATTGATCTTCCTAATACTTTTCTCTATTAAGATACTGAATTAGCACTAAAAATACGAGATAAGCAAATAGCACTTAGACTTCTGAATTTGCAATAATATGTAACAAAATTTTGTATTTATCTTATTGGTTTCTTAAACAAATTTATAGCTTATGTAGGCATCCCTAGGACTTGTNTTATCTTATTGGTTTCTTAAACAAATTTATAGCTTACGTAGGCATCCCTAGGACTTGTCAATAAAATAATATATGTGTAAATGTTAGAAATAATGACCACTAATTATTACAGTTGCGTAAACCCATTTTTAGATAAATTATATTTCGGAAAAGATTGTTTTATAGTTTTTTAAAAAAACCCTGCGTACACCATTTGTATCTATAATTCTCAACCAAAATCGTGAAATATTTGTTAAAAATTACCAAGATATGGTTAATACACAAAGTGATTCATTAAGAATAAGACAGTCGTTTACTTGGAAACTACTAAAAACTTTATCAATACAAATTATCTATAGAAAAATGGTTATAAATTGCTATACGCAATATCATAAGAATGTTTTATCTGATAAAAAATATAATAAGAACAAAACTGTTTAAAATTTTATTCTATCATACCATCAAACTAAAAATAAGGGTTCTCGCTAAAGAAAATTAAAATTTAAGTTAATATTCTTGAAGGAAAATAAAACATATAAATACATATTTTTGTAGAGTTTTTTTAATCAAAAAATATTTTCCTTCGCAAAAATTAAAAGTTTTTAATAGCTTCCAAGAAAATGTCTTACCTCGATAAATAACCTGTGTGGTATTGTAGGGATTAATAGAATAAAAGGTAAACATGGTAAAAAGGTTGAAAAACACTGATCTACAAAAAATTCATGGTATTCAATATAAATTTTACCACCTACGGCAACTGAATACACTATTCTTACCCTTAAATTTATATAAAATAAACATATACATAAATTTGAACATTGTTATTTTTACGAGTAGTTGAATGTATTTTGCGAATCATATATTGTAACTAAAAATAAAGTAGGTTGGGATGTTATTAACAAAGAAGAATGATAATAGCAACATCCGTAAAGACATAATAAATAAAAGTACTTTGTTTCTAGTTATTACTTGATTAGTGTAGTTAGTATGTTGAAACTAGTCTTACCTGGTATATCTTGGCTGCAAATCAAGTTCCACGGTATAGAGAAGAGAAGAAGTACTTTTGGCTTATTAGATATTAAATAGGAAAGACAGATTATTACATAATCGTATATTATAAACAATTAAATAGTTATTAAACAAGAACGCATTTTAAATTATACTATAGAGTTATATTAAAAAGGAAGACACCAAGTCACAATACGAGTATTAGAAAATAAGTAAAAACTGCAAAATGAAAGAAGGAGCAAAGCTAACTACTTAAGTGTGATCGCCAGAAGAGAAAAAATGAGAGTGAGTGTCCGACGGATATCAAAGGACGGACCAGAACCCAGAGGGCTCTTAAGTCTGTAATAATTAATTGAAGCAATAAAAATTTTATGTGATAATATTAAAAGAAAGGTGTGCTTTACAAGTGATACAGGGGGTGATTTGAATTCCATCATTGTTTGTTTAGGATATGTATGAGGTCATTTATGGCTTTATTCGGCAAGGATTATGTAAACAAAATTAATCACGTATAAGCGTCATCAGTACATCTCTGCTAAGCATAGGTGAAATGTATTGATTTCATTAAGTAATATAAAAGAATATTACAACATGTAATAATTTAAATAATTCTTTATATTCTAATAGTTAAAGCTAAAGAAAAATATAAATAATCTTAATTCTTCTGTACTATTAAATAAAATAAATACTCGCCTTAAAGTTCAATTTATGTTATAGATAAAATTGATGCATCGCTGAAAAAACATGGTTGTTCAGGAAAATCAAAAAGAGTAAGAACAATTTTCACTCCTGAACAGCTGGAAAGGCTTGAAATGGAGTTTGAACGTCAACAATATATGGTGGGTCCTGAAAGGTTGTATTTGGCACATACTTTACAGCTGACTGAAGCACAAGTAAGTAATTCACTAATACAAAATACTATGCGCATTATGTCGCTTAATTTCCCCAAAAAACAAGAACCGCTATAATCATTTCATTTATGTTACAATAATTCATCAGTCTATAAGTAAATGGCTTAATTTTCTGTAAAATAGGTTAAAGTTTGGTTCCAAAATCGTCGCATCAAGTGGAGAAAACAACATTTAGAGATACAACAACAAAGGTTAGCTAATATACATCAGAGAAATACACACGAAATTGTACAGGAGTGCGAAGATGATGACGATTCAGAAACAGATACAAACAATTGTTCGTTTTACTCTTAATCGTTAGATAGAGGTAAT
>NW_026099576.1:13210907-13223619 GCF_025091365.1 Daktulosphaira vitifoliae | reverse complement strand
TAAGAAATTTTTCAAAATGCATATAGAAAGTAGAATTTTATCAACTTAACTTTTGAAAATGTTTCAGAAATACTGACATTTTAAATTAAACCTTATGTAATGAAATTTATTTTGAAAAAAACAAATTTGACCTCTGGACTTTTATTGTTGAATTAGATTTGATATGATAAAAGTAGCAATGAATTTTTACAATTAGAATCAAAATTTATAATACGCTCAATTGTGTAGATCTTTTTAACTATGATTTTTATTTAAGTGATCTATTACGATAAAAATGCAAAAAAATATCGAGCTTTTTTGATAAATTTATTGTAAATAGTAATTATAAAATTTGCTGACAGCATATTAATCTTAACAATACCTTTTTTTTCTATTTAATGATGTCTATTTCAAACATGCAAGTTGAGCTAAAAGTTATTGTAATAAAATCATTATTTTTTTTTTATTATAAACTTTCACAAAAAAAAAATGTAGGTTAAAAATGATTAATCCGCCAATTTCCTAAAATTAAACATTATCTACAGATTAGAAACCAAGCGTTTCTTATGATAGTGATTTTAAGCACTGTCAGATTACTTCTATACTGGACCCAACTATTACACGTCTCCTATATGCCGCAACACCACTGTGCTGGGCTTTATTCAATTATTTATGTGTATCTTTTAGGCATAACCAACCCATTAAGAAAATATTTATAAAATATCCATTACTTATTGAAAAACGTGAATTTCAATATACGTCCTTCTTCTCCCTGATCTTCCGCATTCAACGCTTCCATTTCGTCATCGCTCAATTTAAAGTCAAATACCTTTTTAAATTAAAATTAAATTAAATTATTCATTTAATATTTGATTGGAAATTTCAAATTTGGTATTACTTGTATATTTGCAGCTAAACGTTGAGGGTTCGTACTCTTTGGTATAACTATAATGCCTTTTTGAACAATGTGACGTAACAGAATTTGTGCAGGAGTCTTATTATGTTTTTCTGCTACCTTCAGTACAGTTTCATTTTCCATAAGCTCAGGGCGCTTAAGTGTAAGTCCCATTGATTCTCGGTTAGCTCGAGTACCTAAACACGAATATGCTGTGACAGTAACATTGTTTTCTTTACAAAAAGCAATTAGTTCAGGCTGCTGAAGATATAAATGGTGTTCGATCTGAAGATTATCTGGTTTTATTCTACTGTTGTCTAAAACTCTTTTCAACTGCTTGATATTGAAGTTTGATACTCCAATAGCTTTTGCACGTCCTTTGTCTATTTGTTCTTCCATAGACTAAAAATATAAAGAAATAATTTTCAAACTTAAAATAGTTTGATATATAAATAATAAAATTTAATTGTGAACAAAATAGCGGCTACATAATCATAAAATCCCATAATTTTTATATATACAACTAAATAAAAAATTATNTTTATATATACAACTAAATAGAAAATTATAGATATGAGGTATTGAGTATGAAGTCATTAGATTTCATAATAAATAATTATTTTTAGCAAAAAGAATTGTTTTAATCAATAATTTCGTATGAAATCTTATTTCATCTTCATCAGTTTCTGTAACAAAAATCGATTTTAAAATGCTACCCTAGTAATCATCTTACCTTCCAAATTTTAATATGATCTGTTGATGTATCCAATTCCATTGTTGCATAGTCGTCAGGAACTTTACTTATCAAACTGAATGGAACATGAATTAAGTATAGGTCAAGATAGTCCAACTGCAAATCTTTTAAACTTTTTTCTATCGTTTTTTCCAAGTCTTCAGGTCGATTAAAAAAAGGTGGAAGCTTTAATTATAAAGATATATTCCATTACATGTTTTTAGTATACAATAGAGTTATAATATATAATTANAATATATTTCATTTCATGTTTTTAGTATACAATAGAGTTATAATATATAATTAATTGAACATTAAAAAAATATATATGTTTCTATACCTTAGAAGTAATAAAGACATCTTCTCTGCTGATTTGACCAGATTCAAACCATTCTTTTAATACTTCACCAATAACATGCTCATTTCCGTATGCGGTAGCAGTATCAATGTGCCGATAACCAGCTTTTAGTGCTTCATTTAAAGCTGTTTTAAGTTCACTCTCTTTCGCCTAAAATATTCAAATAATATTTTATTACAAAATTTTGAAATAATTTTATATTGGTGATATCAGTATCATTAAACTTCAAGTGAAATAGTTAAGTGAATCATATTTTAATAAATCCAACAATAGTAGTTTAATACAAATTTAAGATTAATTACTTATCAAAACATATTAATGGTGCGTATTAACGACTTTGACATAGTTTATTCTATTATATTAAAAAGCAATAAAACAACTAAGAAGTTAATTTGACGGTTATATAGTTATTGATATATTCTATTCATTATTAAATACATTGAATTATTATTATGAGCTAAAATATAAATTGGACGTCTTTTTTCATAAAATATGAAATAAATATCTTTGATTAAATAATAATGTTAAATGACCCAATAAGTTGTTAAAATGTACAAGAATAACTTTATTTTAAAATAACACTTAAATAATAAATGCTAAATACAATATAGTAAGTTAAGACATCACTATTAAAAGAATCTAAAAACGAATTTTAGTTAATTAAATATAGACTTCAATAACACAAAAATAGTATATATGGTCGAGTATTAACTAGTAACGTATATTAACTATCGAACCATTCGATAGTCAAAAACTATTCGATTAGTAAAAATANATAACTATCGAACCATTTGATAGTCTTTCAAAAACTATTCGATTAGTAAAAATATTCCATAGTCTTTGCTAAAAATAATCTATTCGGTTGTTTAAACACAATTTAAATAGTTAATCAATAGTTTAAAATATTTGAAAATGCCCATCACTAAATTTTATTATTATTAATTGTTTAATACTTTATTTTAATTATTCGTTAATTGTTTTCTCATTATAATGACGTGTACTTAATAAAAATTTTAGGTAGAACTAATCTAATATTTTTTGAAAACATTAGGTAGCCCATTCGAATAGTTTATTGTAAAAATAAACTATTCAGTTGTATAAAAACAATTTGAATAGTTATTCGATAGTTTAAAATATTCGAAAATGCCCATTACTAGTATTAACGTTTAGAAGATTTTTATAAACATGAAAAAATGTGTAAAAACCTTAATTGAATTTGGCCTCTTTTAAATATATAGAAATTTTTAATATAAAGCAAAAGACATTAAATTTTTTATAAAATTTATCTATGAGAGTTATGCAGCATATCAAATCTATTAAAAAAGAATATTTTGTGTAATTTAATAAATTGATATCAAGTTAAAGTACACATTATGTTTATACAACAACTTAAAAAATAAAACATTATTATTACATCCTGTTTTCGAGTTTCAAAAAAAATAATACTAGGTCATATAATTGGGATGTTAATTAATTTGTCAATACAAGTTAGGAAATAAATTATATTGTCCTAAAAGTATAGTTTTTTATTAAAGTATAATGAAATAGTTAAATCATTCAAACGTATAATATCAACATTTATACACGCTTATATTAGTTTCACATTTATATTTGTTGTAAGTTTGTAACTCTCCACGTGCCATGTCTTATTATTTTTGCGTACCCGGTTGTCTATGACCTTAAGACTAGACTGTCGTAATGCATTTACCCCATCCTGCCACCACACGCCGACAACACTAATCCTGTATAATTTTTTTATGGCGATATTCGCAGATATATAGCCATTATTATCAATAGTAGTAAGACACAGTTGTGAATTTATAAATACACTAACTGCCAATACAGAAATTCTATCTATTGATAGTCATAATTGACAATAAACACTCCGTGAATGTGATAGCGATGTCATAAAAAACTACAAACATACAAACATACAAACATATAGGTGAAACTAATATAAGCGTGTTAATAAATATAGTTTAAAAAACCAAAAACACACGCTTTTAAAGTACATCGCTTTAAAATATACGTGAGGCGTATAGCACGCGATATTGGTCAGTCAAACAAAATACTCATAGTTAGGCACTGCTGATGAAGGTGACACGAGTGTCGAGGCCGTGTCTCAATAAAGATTTGTCTATATATATGTATACATATATATATATATATATATATAATATTGATGACACGCAAGCGTGTACGGGTACGAAAACCAAAATAAAATTATACAGGAATAGTGTTGCCGGCCTGTGGTGAATGCGTTACGACAGTCTAGTCTCAAGGCCGAAGCCGACAGAATAACACGTGGCGTGTGGAGAGTTACAAACATACAAACATACATACATACAGGTGAAACTAATATAAGGATGTTAATAAATATAGTTTAAAAAACTAATAAAACACGCTTTTAAAGTACATCGATCTAAAAAGTTTAAAATAATATTTAGTTCGATGTGCTTTAAAAACGTGTATTTTTAGTTTTTTTAAACTATATGTATTAAATAGTGTGTTGAAAAACTAACTTATGGAAAACCACAATGCGTCATAGTAAATACCTTTAAACATAACATATATTTTATTTATTACCTTGACTGAAGGCTAATGGCTGAGGTTTAATTATTTATTAATAAAGTTGAATGCAGTAAAACATATGTTCTAATGATAAAAATGTAAGAAAATAAAGGGCTACAATTTTAATTCACACATTAATTCATTTATTTATTTGAATCTTCTTTCAGTAGCAGCTACCATTATTTTTAATTTTTAACTTTATTTCAAATAAAACTGTTTTTTTTAAGCTTTATTATTTCAAGAATGTTTCTAGAGATCATGACAAGTATGCTAAATAAAATGATCTATAATAATGGTTTTTTAGTAAATAATATGTTGATTTATAAATTAGAAAATTATTAAGAAATTATACACGAGCTGTATGAACTATGTAACTATTTCAGTGAATTTTGGTGTGTTTAATATAAATGTATTGTTGTTACTTTTTTACTTCTATTAAACTTTTCTACAACTACATTTTTACTATATTAAAGAAATCAAATTACTATTAACTAACTAAAACTGATAATTAACTAACAAAATTATCAATTTAAAGAATATTTTAAGGTCACATGCTCAATAAGCGAATCAAAGACTAATTATTTGACAGACTAACTAAAATAATTAAATAAAATTAATAATATTTTTATTATAGTTTTAATTTTATTTAATTAATTAGTCACAAGTAATCAATTTTTTTTATATAATTAAAATAACATTCATGTAAAAATCACAAAATTTATTATTTTTTTTTTTACATACATTTTGTTTGTGCGATCCAACCTGTGTAGGTTATTATTTAGAAAATAGAGACAATTAGGTAAATTTTAGTAGTATTACACGTAAAATTAGATAGTAATCATGTAGTATAACCCTCACCTGCCAGGTACCGTATCCAACGATTGGTATGCTACCTGTTCCTGATTTGAATTTGAGGTATTCCATGTTGTTAAGTGGTGTGTATGCGTTTAGATTGTAAGATATACAGACACGTACTGTTGACTGCTTGGATACTATAGTTGGAACTGAACCACTAAATTACTAGCACTATCAGTCATGGTCATTTCATATAAGTCTAAGTGGGAGAACAAGATATCAAAAAAAAAAAGTTTCCTCTTTTATTATTCGTTCCATGCAATACTCCAACTAATTATCTTAATGAAATAATTGTCAACGATGGAATTATAGTTAATGGGTACTTTAAGGCTAATTTGTTCAACTAGGTACGATCTCTAATCTTTTGATGTATCGTTGAGAAAAAGTAGTGAGAGTCAGAAAAAAAAAATTTTTAAAAAATGATAAAATTAATATCTTTGTAGCTTCGCAGCGCATATCAATTTTCGACCTCATACAGTGTACTTGAAACTGATATAAAATACTCTTTAAAAATTGATTATAGACATAGCGTAAATTTATAGAAATGAACAAGAAATTGGTATAGTTTTAGTCAAATGGATTTCATCAGGTACACTTTTTCAAAACAATAGAAACCCGTTTCTTTAATTACTGATTAATATATAAATTATTCAATAATAAACATTACAGTAAAAATAACAATCAATAAATTAGATGTAAAATGGGAAATAATAGAGTTGAACATATTGCACTAAAAAAGTACATAAACAAACCGAAAATTCTCTTAATTTTATTGAATGATGGAAATAAATAATATTATTGACACATAATTTCAATTTATTTTTAAAGTGATATCCTTGAAATTATTAAACTTATTTAAATGAGAAGGGTTCAAATTTTGTTCATTATTTTTAAGACAAATGAATGAACCTGTTCCTTTTCTGTAATCCTGATCTCTGTTAAAAAAATTTACTATAATAAAGCTAATTAGAATGTATACAACAATTAAAAAATATACCTTGAAATTATTTCTTTATTAAAAAATAAATTTATACCAAAAATAGTATACATAACATATATGAATAATTACTCTATAAAAACTGTTCCTTTTCCTTTAAAAAGTGCTGACTTGTGAGAATAAATAATTACTAATTAGTGACAAGATTTCAAATAGATCTTCAAATTGTTATTAGTAACATATTTAATATAAAAAAGAGCCAATACATATTCATTCTTGAAAAACATAAGTTCATTTATCTCTCGGAAACGGATATTCTGGATGATTTTGAATGCTAAAAAATTAATTTTATTAACAAAAATTATTTTATTATACAATCATTAAAATGAGTTTAGAAATTTATCTTATCTAAGCCACTACTTTTTCCGCGTTGAGTGAATTTTATTAAATAAAATTTACAAGGCTGGATATAACATATTTTTTAACTTGTTATGTAATTTCGAATATAGAAAGATGAGTGAAAAGATAAATTGTATATATAGTCTTGAAAAAACTTGTTTTTCCTGACTACTTGTTTTCTATATATAAAAAACCTCCGAATTTGATCAAATAAATTATTTTGATACAAAATATTATCGTTTTTCGTATTTTCATAAATTTCAATATAATTTTTTTAGCTTCGATGCGAAGCAAAAATTGTATTAATTTTACTTTGATGAGTTTTGTTAATTTATTAACTTCCATGTGAAGCTAAGAAATTTTTCAAAATGCATATAGAAAGTAGAATTTTATCAACTTAACTTTTGAAAATGTTTCAGAAATACTGACATTTTCATATATCTTTTTAAATTAAACCTTATGTAATGAAATTTATTTTGAAAAAAACAAATTTGACCTCTGGACTCGTATCCTTGAAAACTGATATCATTGTTAGAGAAAAACGTATGATTTCCAAGAAAAAATTCTCGATTTTATATTTTTAACATTATATTTCTATAAATTTTTGGAAAATACATGGATCAATAAAATCTTTTATGATCATTACTATTTATATACTACTTTCATTCTACATACTTTTTTTAAATCGGACCTTTCCCATTTTACAAGGGTTAATAAATATTTATACATATAATACACATATAAATCATGAAACTTTGACTCAGGCCCGCGTCGCTTCGTTATACACGATGCCTCGCGACTCGTGCCACCTTATTATGAGCCATCGCCCTGCTATGAGTATCGGCTGATCATTACAGTGTGCCATACGCCACGGTGCAAAGTCCAACATGTGCCGCACGAATAACGACGAACCGCCGCAAATGATACGGGTGTCTTCTTCCCGTTGTCAACATAACAACGTCGAGGATGTACGCCACCGGCTCCGTACGACCGGATTCAACGAACCAATCCGAACCCGTACACCGTCGCCATTATCGCTGCTAACTTTTTGACGCCGAGGATCATGCTGGACACCGAGTCGTGGACGCCAGCGAAAGTGCCGCGATATTAAGCGAAGATTATTATTACTGTGTTCGTTTTTTCGGTTTGTTTGTTTTTTAAAAATAACCTGTTGTTGCTAATTAAAAAACGACCCACGGGTCTCTACGCTCAAAACCAGTGTCGACTACATTATTGCCACGTAAGTCGTGTCAACTGGTAATCAGGATACAAATAAGGAAATAAGAGTTCATGATGCTTTTGGAATAATCCACCAATTTTTTAAAATTAAACACTATCTATAGATTTGAATCGAAGCGTTTTTTATGATAGTGATTTTAATCACTGTCAGATTAATTCTATACTGGACTCAACTATGCCACGTCCCCTATATGCCGCAACATCACTGTGCTGGGCTTTATTCAATTATTTATGTGCATCTTTTAGGTATAACCACCCCATTTAGAAAATATTAATAAAATATCCATTACTTATTTCTAAAGGTGAATTTCAATATACGTCCATTTTCTCCCTGATCTTCCGCATTCAAAGCTTCCATTTCATCATCGCTCAATTTAAAGTCAAATACCTTTTAATATTAAAATAAAATAAAATTATTCATTTAATATTTGATTGGAAATTTAAAATTTGATATTACTTGTATATTTGCTGTTAAACGTTGAGGGTTCGTACTCTTTGGTATAACTATTATGCCTTTCTGAACAATGTGACGTAACAGAATTTGTGCAGGAGTCCTATTGTGTTTTTCTGCTACCTTCAGTACAGTTTCATTTTCCATAAGCTCAGGGTGCTTAAGTGTAAGTCCCAATGATTCTCGGTAAGCTCGAGTACCTAAACACGAATATGCTGTGACAGTAACATTGTTTTCTTTACAAAAAGCAATTAGTTCAGGCTGCTGAAGATATAAATGGTGTTCGATCTGAAGATTATCTGGTTTTATTCTACTGTTGTCTAAAACTCTTTTCAACTGCTTGATATTGAAGTTTGATACTCCAATAGCTTTTGCACGTCCTTTGTCTATTTGTTCTTCCATAGACTAAAAATATAAAGAAATAATTTTCAAACTTAAAATAGTTTGATATATAAATAATAAAATTTAATTGTGAACAAAATAGCGGCTACATAATCATAAAATCCCATAATTATTATATATACAACTAAATAAAAAATTATAGATATGAGGTATTGAGTATGAAGTCATTAGATTTCATAATAAATAATTATTTTTAGCAAAAAAAATTGTATTAATGAATTTCGTATGAAATCTTATTTCATCTTCATCAGTTTCTGTAACAAAAATCGATTTTAAAATGCTACCCTAGTAATTATCTTACCTTCCATATTTTAATATGATCTGTTGAGGTATCCAATTCCATTGTTGTGTAGTCGCCAGGAACTTTACTTATCAAACTGTATGGAACATGAATTAAGTATAGGTCAAGATAGTCCAACTGCAAATCTTTTAAACTTTTTTCTATCGTTTTTTCCAAGTCTTCAGGTCGATTAAAAAACGATGGAAGCTTTAATTATAATAAAAATTTAATTTCTTTTTTTTAGTATACAATAGTTATAATATATAATGAAGTTGAACCTTTTAAAAAAAAGTATATGTTTCTATACCTTAGAAGTAATAAAAACATCTTCTCTGCTGATTTTACCAGATTCAAACCATTCTTTTAACACTTCACCAATAACCTGCTCATTACCGTATGCGGTAGCAGTATCGATGTGCCGATAACCAGCTTTTAATGCTTCATTTAGAGCTGTTTTAAGTTCATTATCTTTTGCCTAAAATGTCCAAATAAATTATTATTAAAACATTTTGACATCATTTTTTAATATGATAGAACTGTTTCCAGTGAAAATAACGTAACATAGATTCTCGAAATTAAATAATAAAACTTTATGATTAATTACTTTTCGAAACATATTTATAATGGTGCATATTAATGATTTTGACATAGTTTATTTTATTGTATTAAAATGCATGTAACGTCATAAATTCGATGGCATATAATTTTTTGTTAAGTCTACTTATTTGTTTATATCACCCAAGAAAATGCGTTAATGAATCTTTTTCTGACACAGCGGTGTCAACAATTCATTGCTGACCGCGAAATAAGGCAACAAAAGAGAATAAATATAATTAAAATCAAATTGTTTAACGGTAATGATCCCTCCCAAAATGACTGGCCGTTATCGATTTGAAATCGCTGTGAGATTGTTATTGACTCTCTTGTCCTTCTGTCTTTAATCGTGCTTAAATGCATATGTTTATTGTTTTTATGTCACTATTTTTTCAAGGATAGAGATGAGCCGCCTATGCAGAATGGCGGCTAAGAACAACGTGGTTTACCACTTGCATAACGACTAGCTATAGTAAAAAGCGTCGCCACCACCTAGGCAAGGTGTCATACTTATTAGATGTGATTACCGGACCATAAATGATTATAACACCTCGTGGATTATTAACCAATATTAGTTTATTACAAATTTATGATAAATTACTAATCGAAATATATTAATGGTTTTGACATAGTTTATTCCATTGTATTAAAAAGCAATAAAACCACATATAGGTTAATTTAACAGCATTATTATTATTGATATATTCTATTCATTATTAAATACCTTAAATAATTGCTATGAGCCAAAATATAAATATGACACGTCTTTTGTTATCAAATTTAAAATAAATATCTTTGATACAATAGTAATTTCAATTGACCCAATAAAAAATGTCAATTCACAATGAACAATAACAATTTTCTTTTTAAATAAAAATTATAAAAGCTAAATACAATATAGTCATAAGTTATAAACACTTTTAAGAGAATCTAAAAACTAGAGGAATTCAGAGCTTAATTAATTTTTAAATATTAAAAAATAAGAAGTGAAATTCCATAACACATCATTGGATAAAATCATAGGTGAAACTAGAACAGGTCCGGCTAAACTATAATCTGATATATATGTTCCTTTTCCAATATAATCGAAAAACAGACAAATAATATTTTCACTAAATTGTTAAACGTAAATTATGATAATGTAAGAATAAATGAACCAAGTAATAACAATAATAGTTATAAAGAAAAAAAAACCTAAACAATAATAGACAACGTTAAGAATTTCCCACCGATTTAAAACACAATAGAATAAAAGTTGAATTTCAAATCTCTCATTTTATCAATGTGAATGATTATAACGATTCATAAGTAATCTTATACAAAAATATCGTTGAATATTGAATAGTAGTTATCAATCATATTATAATGCGCTTTGACTACATTGGAACGTATATTAAATGAAAGGAAATTACATAAGGTATTTATATAAAAACAAATTATTTTGAATCGTTCATTTTTTAAAATGTTATGATTTTATTAAGAAAAGTAAATTTAAAAATGACAATAATTACCAATTTTAAAAATCGTAAATTTTTGGGAAATTTACAGAGAAAATTTTCAATTTTTAAGGGCAATGTTTTCATCTAGATACGATTTGAGATCTTTTGACGTATCATTGAAAGAAATGAGTCCGGCGAGAGATGATAAAAAAGTGATGACAGAAATAAAAAAATATAACAAAACACGTCATAAAAAAATAAATACCTCCTTAGCTTCTCATTGAAGCTAAAATTATACTCAAGTTGTATAATTATATAACTATTCGAGTGATATTTCGAATATTTAATGTAAATGTATTATAGTTTTTTTTCTTTAGAAAAATATTTTCTTCTTATTTTTTTAACTTCTATTAAAGAAATAAAATTACTATTAACTAACTAAAATTAATAAGTAACTAACAGAATTATCAATTTAAAGAATATTATAAGGTTGTGGTATCCAATTGGTAAACCAATTTTTTCAGGGATGCCAATTTCTATGTGATGAACTAGGTGTTCTAAGTCCAAGTTCGATCACGCGGATAAGTGTTGTCAGAAAGAGTCAAAATAATAACAATTATAATGTAACATTCACTGTTTGAACACTGACCACCGAGTGAGTGATCAGGTCCCTTTTTATTAGGAATAATTAACTATTAATGATATAAATAACAATATTACACTTTTTAATTACTATAGCTTCTAATAATTATAATATTTCTTACTTTCTAGTTATTAATAATATAAATTCCTTAAAACTAATATATACATAATAATTATGAGTTCATAACAAGGTCACAAGCTCAATAAGCGAATCGAAGACTAATTATTTGACAGGCTAACTAAAATAATTAAATAAAATTTTTATTATAGTTTTAATTTTATGTAATTAATTAGCTACAAGTGATCAATTTTTTTTATATAACTAAAATAGCATTCATGTAAAAAACACAAAATTTATTATTATTTTTTTTTTTACATACATTTTGTTTGTCCGATTCAACCTGTGTAGGTTATTATTTAGAAAATAGAGACAATTAGGTAAATTTTAATAGTATTACACGTAAAATTAGATAGTAATCATGTAGTATAACCCTCACCTGCCAGGTACCGTATCCAACGATTGGTATGCTACCTGTTCCTGATTTGAATTTGAGGTATTCCATGTTGTTAAGTTATGTGTATGCTTGTATATNTTTGAGGTATTCCATGTTGTTATGTAGTGTGTATGCGTTTAGATTGTAAGATATACAGACACGTACTGTTGACTGCTTGGATACTATAGTTAGAACTGAACCACTAAATTACTAGCACTATCAGTCATGGTCATTTCATATAAGTCTAAGTGGGAGAACAAGATATCAAAAAAAAAAAGTTTCCTCTTTTATTATTCGTTCCATGCAATACTCCAACTAATTAGATTAATGAAATAATTGTCAATAATGGAATTTGAGTTAATAGGTACTTTAAGGGTAATTTGTTCAACTAGGTACGATCTCTAATCTTTTGATATGTATCGTTGAAAAAAAGTAGTGACAGTC
>NW_026099576.1:13195194-13210807 GCF_025091365.1 Daktulosphaira vitifoliae | reverse complement strand
TCTGCAAAACTGATTACAAACCAATTTGTGGATCTGATGGTGATAAAATAAACTTAAGTTTTGGCAACAAATGTGTACTGGATAAATATAACTGTGAACACGAAACAAGTAAGTGTTTAACTTAGTATGATAGGATTTATTAAATAAAAATAACAATTATAGTTATATAAAAAAAACCTTAAG
Organism: Daktulosphaira vitifoliae; assembly: GCF_025091365.1. Taxonomy (NCBI): domain Eukaryota; kingdom Metazoa; phylum Arthropoda; class Insecta; order Hemiptera; family Phylloxeridae; genus Daktulosphaira; species Daktulosphaira vitifoliae. Next base: position 13,210,624 of record NW_026099576.1, on the reverse strand, counting down.
TAAAATTTAATGTGAGGCGTTCATCTAATAAAATCATTTTTTTCTATTTATTGTTTAATATATCTTTTTCTATCAATTATATTTTCAACGGTTTTGTATTATTACCATAAAAGTTTAAAAGAGAAATGTTTGGCACGATAGTTCAGTAATTTTTCCCGCAAATTAAAATAGGTACTTAATAAGCAATTTTAATTCTTTGTATTGTTAACATAAAATTTCTCTATTTTTAAATGTTATATTTCCAAAAATTTTATCTTAAATGAATTGTTAAATCATTTAAGTAACCCAAACATCTCTTTTATTAAAAAGCACGTATTTTATATTCTTGTACAGTATGAAAAATAAGTTTTTATAGTTTTCTATAGAATTCATAAATAATTATCCATTCGGATGATACTAACTGAAATAAGAGTTTTTATTGTGCAATTTTAATACATAACAATCAAGTATATTTTATAAACAAAGAAAATGGTCGTATGTGAAACTATGGATTTTACCAAGTGCCTCTTGACTTCGGGGTCACGTGACTTAATCTTATAAGTTAGTGAGTTGTAAGGGAAGGATATATAATTATAATAAAATTAATCAACACAGGAAATTAGAACATAAAATCATCAATTTCCTATACATTATTCAAGGTTATTTACATGATCACCCATCTGGTAAAACTCAGGGGCAACATAAACATAATTTATTAACAGTCACCAAACATAATTTTAAAGTATTCTACATGAAAAAAAAAAATTATTAAAATAAAAAGTACTTTTTTCTTGAATTATACATTTCAAAAGTAATACGACCACTATAAAAAACACATGTAAATAATTATTTTATCATAAATAATTCGAGCGGGAAATATCAATTGACTCTTTAGTAGGTAATAGTTATATAAATTATATAAAAATGTGTTTTTAATCTATAAACATGATTTTTTAAACACCGTGCAGTATTAATCATAATACAATAATACTTAATAAAAGGCGAGGATATTTATTATAATTTTCTAATAGATAAAAATAAATTTTAAGAGTTAACAACCACGTAGTCAGTATATATTTTTCAGGATAATAATATATAGTTCCTATATTTAATACATATATAAAATCTATATACTGTAAATAAATATTATTTTTATTTATTCTTATCGTGCAAATTAAATAAAATGTTAAAAATAATTTGCGTTCGTTCCATTAGCGTAATATTTAAGCACAAAAAATTTTGAATATATTTCATGTTTGCTTTTTCACTAAAGGTTGAGATCCTTTTAATTTATTTCTTTGAGTAGAATGCACGAGTTATCTAACAAAATAAACTTCAGTAGCCGATGCGCGAAAAATAAATTAAAATTATTTATATTTTATATTTAAAACTTTCTTAAAACCTTAACATCGAAGTTTAGATTTATCATAAGAAATTTTGCTAAATTTTCGCTTCACGCTTATTAGAACTGTATCATAATTTATATTTTATTAAAATGATCATTAGGGCTTGTTCAAAAGTAAAAATACATCATACATACTTTTCGCAGTTATAACTGCTAAGAGTCATTTATTATAATATATAACATTGAAAATGGACCAAAATGTTTAATGGGGTCTTATTAATTTTACCGAAAAAAAAATAAAATAGTAAAATAAATAGTGTTTTGTTAGTCATAAATAATAATTCACCTTCCATATTGTTTTAAAGTATTTCAATAAATAAAAAACCTTAATGTTATGAGCAAAGATCACATTATGTGTTAATTAAGGTGATATTTTTTACTTTAACCACTCGATTTCTCTTAAAAGAATTGTGATTATTTTTCTAACTATTCATTACTCTTTATAGAGATGCAAATTTATTATATAAATTAAGTAATTTTGTTTAAATATAATCATAATTTGTAGCTTATATTAAATATAATAATGTAATTAAGAAAAAGACTGTTTGATAACTTCTTAAGTGAAGAGCCAAAAGTTGTTATCAACCAGTCGTTTTTTAATTAGATTGTTTTATAGATACGCTACTAAAGTATAAATGTTGCTATTAAAAAAATAAGTTTACACACTTATAATGAATAAGGAATGGACATAAAAATTACTAAATAATTGATAAATTAAGAAATACATGAATCTAAAAATATTTAGAAAAGTATTCTCAATGTTTTTATAATTTTTGGAAAAATCGAGTGGATAGCGTTAAAAAAATCATTCTGTTTACGCCTCATTTCCAAGTAATACAATGAGCTCAAGTTGCATAAACATTACACTTTAATAACTTAAGTTATTTTTATAATAAACATTAACGCAACATTATCTTAAGCCTACATTTAGTTTCTATAATTTAAATATTTAAATTGTTTTTATGTAAATAAAAATCTAATAAACACTATTTGTGTAATCGTNGTTTTTATAGTTTTCTATAGAATTCATAAATAATTATCCATTCGGATGATACTAACTGAAATAAGAGTTTTTATTGTGCAATTTTAATACATAACAATCAAGTATATTTTATAAACAAAGGAAATGGTCGTATGTGAAACTATGGATTTTACCAAGTGCCTCTTGACTTCGGGGTCACGTGACTCAATCTTATAAGTTAGTGAGTTGTAAGGGAAGGATATATAATTATAATAAAATTAATCAACACAGGAAATTAGAACATAAAATCATCAATTTCCTATACATTATTCAAGGTTATTTACATGATCACCCATCTGGTAAAACTCAGGGGCAACATAAACATAATTTATTAACAGTCACCAAACATAATTTTAAAGTATTCTACATGAAAAAAAAAAATTATTAAAATAAAAAGTACTTTTTTCTTGAATTATACATTTCAAAAGTAATACGACCACTATAAAAAACACATGTAAATAATTATTTTATCATAAATAATTCGAGCGGGAAATATCAATTGACTCTTTAGTAGGTAATAGTTATATAAATTATATAAAAATGTGTTTTTAATCTATAAACATGATTTTTTAAACACCGTGCAGTATTAATCATAATACAATAATACTTAATAAAAGGCGAGGATATTTATTATAATTTTCTAATAGATAAAAATAAATTTTAAGAGTTAACAACCACGTAGTCAGTATATATTTTTCAGGATAATAATATATAGTTCCTATATTTAATACATATATAAAATCTATATACTGTAAATAAATATTATTTTTATTTATTCTTATCGTGCAAATTAAATAAAATGTTAAAAATAATTTGCGTTCGTTCCATTAGCGTAATATTTAAGCACAAAAATTTTTGAATATATTTCATGTTTGCTTTTTCACTAAAGGTTGAGATCCTTTTAATTTATTTCTTTGAGTAGAATGCACGAGTTATCTAACAAAATAAACTTCAGTAGCCGATGCGCGAAAAATAAATTAAAATTATTTATATTTTATATTTAAAACTTTCTTAAAACCTTAACATCGAAGTTTAGATTTATCATAAGAAATTTTGCTAAATTTTCGCTTCACGCTTATTAGAACTGTATCATAATTTATATTTTATTAAAATGATCATTAGGGCTTGTTCAAAAGTAAAAATACATCATACATACTTTTCGCAGTTATAACTGCTAAGAGTCATTTATTATAATATATAACATTGAAAATGGACCAAAATGTTTAATGGGGTCTTATTAATTTTACCGAAAAAAAAATAAAATAGTAAAATAAATAGTGTTTTGTTAGTCATAAATAATAATTCACCTTCCATATTGTTTTAAAGTATTTCAATAAATAAAAAACCTTAATGTTATGAGCAAAGATCACATTATGTGTTAATTAAGGTGATATTTTTTACTTTAACCACTCGATTTCTCTTAAAAGAATTGTGATTATTTTTCTAACTATTCATTACTCTTTATAGAGATGCAAATTTATTATATAAATTAAGTAATTTTGTTTAAATATAATCATAATTTGTAGCTTATATTAAATATAATAATGTAATTAAGAAAAAGACTGTTTGATAACTTCTTAAGTGAAGAGCCAAAAGTTGTTATCAACCAGTCGTTTTTTAATTAGATTGTTTTATAGATACGCTACTAAAGTATAAATGTTGCTATTAAAAAAATAAGTTTACACGCTTATAATGAATAATGAATGGACATAAAAATTACTAAATAATTGATAAATTAAGAAATACATGAATCTAAAAATATTTAGAAAAGTATTCTCAATGTTTTTATAATTTTTGGAAAAATCGAGTGGATAGCGTTAAAAAAATCATTCTGTTTACGCCTCATTTCCAAGTAATACAATGAGCTCAAGTTGCATAAACATTACACTTTAATAACTTAAGTTATTTTTATAATAAACATTAACGCAACATTATCTTAAGCCTACATTTAGTTTCTATAATTTAAATATTTAAATTGTTTTTATGTAAATAAAAATCTAATAAACACTATTTGTGTAATCGTAAATTTTCAAACTTTGGTTGTTGTTATTGTATCATTCTTACTAAAAATGTCTCCAAGTTTATTTTTCGTTCGCACTAATTTTTTTTTTTTGGATGTTGTTTTGTAAGTTATAGTTCAGATTAATTAAATGAGTTTAGTTTACAACTCTAGCCTCTTTAATAGAAAGTTTTGACTTCCTATCAAACGTCATGTCTCTAAAGAATTACATTGTGCCCGTATTCGATAGTTATAAGAAATATAAATACGTAAATTTGTGTTATTCTATTATTAGCAAATTACCCATTGTTATTACAAACTTTTCTTATCGAATGATGTCTTATCGTTGTATTGATATTAATGGGCATCAAATAATTTTGAAATACTTTATATTATTAGGAGACATATATCACTTAATGAAACATTTTTTAACACTATAAGTCCATATTCCAATTAAAAAATAAGATGAATATGGCCAATTTTCTGATTATTATGGAAATTAATAATGAATATATCACCTGAGTTCTTAAGTATACGGTGACTAATTACACAGTACAACAGCCATTTTCTTATTTACAATTTTTGTATGAATTTTATAAGAAAATTCGATGCCGATTTCGAACCTGACTTCAGATTTTTCTATCATTTAGTTATATAAATATTATTTACAATTTTTATTAAAAAAAAAAAATCTTGGAGCTCGTTAAAAAATATGAAAACTGGGCCCTAATATATCCGATAATTCGGGCCTGTCACTATATGATTCAAAATCAAAATATTTAGTTTTAAAATAATCATAAAAAAAAAAAAAATTATTGTGAATTAAATTTATATTTGATCACTCATAATATCAGCTGGTCACTATATTTTAGTTTCATTATAATACACATAGAAGGTCTATAATTTCTAGTATGTTCATTTATAAGTCTATCGTTAATTGATCTTTAAGCCGAAGAATATTTGAGACACTCAGCTAAGCCAATTAACACACACCACTTTTTTGTAATAATAGCATGGTTGGATTAAATAAATGATTATTTAAAATGAAAATTATTAATTTAAAACTAAAAAATGTTTGACTCAAAAAACCATAAAAAAAATTACTAAAAACTCATTGATAAGTATTTCAGGAACAACTTCACCATTATCAACACATACTGATATGTTAGCATTGATAATAGAAATATTGTTCCTGAAATACGTATCCACATACTTTTTAATAATTTTTTTTTATGTTTTAAATGAATAATTTTAATTTTAAATATTATTAGCTACAATTTATTAATTTTTATTTCATAAATAAGTAATTACTTTTGAAATAAAAAGTTTTTAAAAAAATATTGAGTTAATCGGCTTAGCTTTTGAACACCTCATTTGTATGAAATTAGCATTTCAATCTAAATTTTGTTTTAATTAGAAAGTGCTTTTTATAGGATATGAAACCACATTACTTAACCATTTACTTAACCACATTTTGTCTTAAATATAAAATATTTTAAATAAATGTACATATATTGCATATTTGTATAAATGAGAGTAGAAAAAAATGTACTTTGTATAATTAAAAAGAATATACCTAAGTATAGTGTATGTAATGTACTTGAATAAAATATGCATCGCATAAGAATTAAAATAATAGAATTTAATTTTAATTATGAGGATAAAACATTGATTGATTTTTAGTTTTTTCATTACAATACAAGGGATAGACAGCTTTTTAAAATATCCAATGCAGCGTCTATGGTTTCCGAGTAGCATCCCTTGGCATCAGGCTTGATCTATAAATATATTTTACAACTTAAATTCATAATGGTTATATATAATGAATAATGCACCCGATGAGCTCAACCTATAATGGCCGCATGACCTTTTTAAGTCATCAAACACCTATTTAATCAAAAAATTTTAATTAAACCTCACATCAACCCGTTTAATATATATACATATCACTTACACAGCAACTTTTTTTTTTATTAAGACCTATTTCATGAGTTTTATGCATTTTAATAAACTAATCGTTTCCAAATATTTTTTTTTTTTTTTGAAAACGGTATGTAATCAAATATTATCTATCGATTTTTATTCGCAGTAAATAATAATTTTAACTAATTTTTGTTTTCTTTACTAACTTCTATCGCATTTTAAACAATTAATATTTTTATTTCATCATTTTATATTCTATATTAACTGTTGATAGTATGATTAATAAGTTGATCGTTCAAATTACGTACTTAATTCTATTCTCATTAGCCACCAAATAAATAAGATTCAATAAATTAGTCCGATTTGTATTTGTCAAACGGTTAAAAAACCAATTTTTTCAAAATAAAATTAAACAGTTCTAAACTATTTATCAACCGAATATAAATCTCGCACAACCGAACCAAAATACGTATATAATTTGTCTTTCCATACCTCCGCGAATATTAATATATTTGTTACACAAAGGATAAATGAGTTAATATTAATATTGGCGGTTTCCCACATTTTAATAAAATTATTATTATACGATACGTTTAAACATTCTCAGAGAATAGAATCATTTATAAATGACTAACAAACTAGTTAGATGTTATATTGATAAATAAAAGCTCTTTGTCTGCGTTTACAAACACAATATAATATACAAAATTTATTAAAAATTCTCTAATTATCATTTTAAACATACATATAATATATTTGAAACTTTGAACCAAATTACAAGAGCATTTATGAAGCAGTACCTAATTTTCATAATTATTCCATTAAAATTTCGCATATAAAATCATTGGAACACACTTAAAAACACAGTAAGATTAAAGAAAATGAAGGTTCGGCAAATTTAGCTGTAGTTATTAATGACTAGTATGGAAATAATTACATTTGCTAACTCTTGATAAAACTGACCAACTAAAAGTGTGTGGTAGGTGTACTTGTGGTAGGGTCTTCTGAAGTAATTTTAGCTAATACCTTTCATAAGGCAATACATTTTACAGTTTACTTGTATATAAACAACGCTTTAAACATGATTTAATACATTTACATAAATAGTGTTAAAATCTATGTGGCTACTAACTTAATTTAATGTACACTATACAAGTTGTAATAGTTTTAAGTACTCGGCGTACATTTATTTAAATATTTAATACTAAATTACATCCATCTAATTTTAATAGGTCAAATTCATTAAAAACTATAGGACTTTAAACTTAATTATAAATGTAATTTGTTACAATTAAAAATTAACGAATTTCGACGGTGGAAAAAATATTTAGATTTTTAACAAAAGATTAAAGAATATAAAATATTGAGAATACTAAAACTCATTAAGCTTTAATCATGGTTGATTTACGCCATCTTCAATCTTTTAATTTAAACCACAATTCATTAAAATTAAACTACCTATAATAACATAAAATTTGAAGTAAATATAATTTGATTCGCAAAATTATATTCAAATAATTTTAAAACTTAATAGTTTAAAAATGAAAATAAATAACTATTTGATTTGATGTATTTGTTTTTATAAATATTTATTTATTAATCACATTTCAAAAACTATATACATTAATAGTTTTAGATAAATCATCACAAGTTTAATTAAAAATTTACTGACATTAATATATATATATATATATATATATAAAAAATTGAACATTTTTATTAAAATCATTTTACAGATCAATTCTAATATTTAATACTTTATTCATTATATTTTATATCATTTGTTTCTTACTTTATACATGTTTATAAGCCAAGGTAAATATAGAGGAAGATAGCTATATTGTATAAAATGAATATTATTTTAGTCTTTAAAAACTGTAATATTAATTTATTGCCTCTTGGTCAGTAATTTATGATTTTTTAATAAAATATTGATTTATTTTTATAGAATTGACGGTCAAATTAAATGGCGAATGCCCAAACAGTAAAGGAATCCGTTTGGCTTAACAACACAAAATAAATACGTCATTTGAAAACCTGATGCAAATACTTTAACATGCACAACGACTGACGCAGATCAATTCCAAGAAGTCTTATTTGAATGAAAATATTTTTATATTATCCTTATATATAGTTCATTTAATTTAAATTAAAATTATAATGCACATAACACTCAACATCACATGTGGACACTACTTTCATAATCATTATCATGAATAAATATATTTAAAATTTTAACGAATGTAACTTAATTTTTAATTATTTTTCTAAGATTTTGATACACTTTATCCATTGCTTTATACGTCATATATTACATTTTTTAACTTGCATTTGTATATTTACACTCTACATACAAAATAAAAGTGTAAACATTTACCTAAACTAGTAATATATATATATAAGTCTACAATTATTTTATAACAATTACTGCTTAGTGTTTACCAACAAATTTCCAACTAATTTGACTTAGGTAAAAAAAAGAAAAAATCACTTTGTATTAGAAAAACCATTAACAGTTTAAACGCCCAGGGTACATACCATTTAATAAAAATTAATATTAAAAGTAAAATTTCTATTAAAATTAATGCATTCATTTATGTCTTTTAATTTTCAGCTTCGATGCGAAACTGAGAAGGTATTTGTGTCTGTTGCCACTTTTTCTCAGCTCTCACTGACCGATTTTTTTCAATGATACTTTAAAAGATCACAAATTGTATCTACTCGAAAATGTAAAAGCTATTTATAAAAAAAAAAGTACCACAAAATATTCTCTAGATCAAAACTTATAAAAGATGTTACCCCTTTATCCCCCCTTTACAAATGCCAATGTATAAACTAATATATAAACCACCCCCACTGTCTATGCTAACTGAATCCGCAACTCAGATAAGCATTGGCATAACAATAAATAAAATAAGTAATATAATTAATAAATGGCTCTACTTTATGCAAAAACAGATGAACGGTGAATCGAATAAAAATTATTTCAAGAACAACATTGATTGCAATTGTTTTACCATCGTATTATCAAAATAAAAATAGGAGTTTCTATTTAAAAAATTTATGTTTAGGGTTTTTACTCCGAAGAGGTGAAAAAATGATTTAACATTTTAATAATTTTTTATTAGATATTTTTCATATTATGTTTATTAAAAAGTTTATTAAACAAAAAAAATTCCTATTCACAAAAAAAATTTAATAGATTCCAAGAAAATGAGTGTCTTGTTCATAATGAATCACTTTGTATTTAATTATACGTAAATTTTGCTGTTTACATTTTTTGCATCTATAATTAAATACTACAGTTTACTTAAAATTTATTTTTATTTAACGTAAACTATGTTAAAGTACGCACACATTTACAATAATTAACTTAAATAAATTATCTGGCGACCGGAAACAGTTCATCCTACAAATTAAAAATTCAACCTTGTAGGTACCATTATTCATTTAAGCCATTCAATGTAATAAACTATTGTTGAAGATGACTCTGTAGTTTATTAATGTACATTAGTAAGTAAAACAACGTTCAAACAAGAAATGAATTGTTAATTATTTAAGAATGTAAGAAAACTGTGAAGTATTTTAGCACAAAATTTTTTACACTTATCATTTTACTAAAAAAGTAATATGATGAAAATTTATTTTTATATTAAAAATGTTATTAAAAATATTCGAGTAATAATATTTCAGTTCAAAAATCATCATAAATGATATATCTATCAACAAAAATCATAACATAATCCAAGATTTTCATTTCTCTTATTATTTCTCCAAAATTAATAAAAGTTACTTAATATTTTTGACAGATAAATATCATTAATTGAGTTGTAATATTTTCCTCTAGAGACTTGCGAAAATTAATTTATAATTAAATAATACACTAGTAGAATATTGGTTTATTTTGTTTCGCCGATAATATTATTTTTTCAAGTTTTGCTCTATTTTTTCCGTTATAAAAGTCATATATTAAAAATAATCAAAATGAATTGTGAATATTTAACTTATGTTATACATAATAATAAAACATTATACATAGTAAAAAAAAAACCACCGTGTTCAATTATTCGACAAAAATAATATACTTAAAGTATATCTATGAATTTGTCTTATATCCGTATACTTAAAAAAATGAGCACGCAACTAGTTTACTACTATACATGTCTTATAGTGACATGTGACTCCATTAAATACAATTCGATGTTATTTTTTTTTAGAGTAGAGAATAGCTTCAAGTTACCTAGTAGTATAATACGTGAAACGAAAAGGTACATAATTAGGATAATATACAACATTTTTATCTTTCAAAGATAAAGAACGAATAACAAAGTAATATTAACTGTTAGTTGAATAGTATTTTAAGTATGACAATTTTTACGATCCCTAAGTTATTTTATCCATTTGAACGACTACTGATATTCAAAAAGTTTTCCATCGAATTTATTGTCGTGTAGTTTTTTAGTTTTTAATTAATATTTTTAATATAATTTTAATTTTAAGTACTATTTGCCTTAGAGTTTTTATTTTCGTTTTTATATTATCATTTTAGTAAGTATACTTTGTTTTATTTTATTATTATCATGAGTTTAACAAATTATAAAAATATAAAGAATTTGCCATATTCAGAAAGTCTCCAAATGCATTTAAAATGCTAATAAGTTATAATATTATTTCCAATGTAAAATAAAATATAATTATAATTAGCCCAGAATTATAAGAGTGTGTAAATTTTGAAATCGATTAAACAGGTCCCAAGTTTGAACAACTTTGTTGTATAAGATACTTTTTGGAAAAATTATTTCAATATAACAATATTGAAATATTTTTCTTTTTAGGAGGGATGAACTCTACAACATACATAAATTCGGTAGCAACACATTACTAAGTTTTCAAATCAATTAATACAAATTTTTGCTGGATGATGGTGTTTAGAATAACTTAACAAAAATTTTTTTAAAAACACACAATCTGGATTCTAATAATATTTTTGTAAATTGGATATTTCATTCTAGTCGGGATTAAAAAAGGTTAATAGCCCTGATCTTTGAAATTCTTTGTCAAAGTATAGGATGAAATATGAAGCTTGAATGACACATATAATACTTTTAGTATCATAAATTTTGCCTCATTTAATTTTAAACCCAAGGCCACACAATAACTTAATATAAACTTGACTGTAAACAATTTTACTAAAAAAATAAATGAGTATAAACTATCAATAATAATATAAATATAATAAAGTTAAAATTTTGAGTTTCTCTCTCTCGAAAAAAAATGTTTAAATGTATAAAACATTCAAATAGTTTTGTTCTTGATTACTTTATTCTTAAAAATATTTGTTAAACAAAGTAATTTCTAAAATTACAATAAATGAGATAATTTGAATAATGTTACATTTTGAAAATTTCTGATCTTGTATTGCTAAAATTACGAAGTTTTGATAGAGATATTTCAACTTTTGATTTTGATATAGTTATAGATAAGAGTTTTAAGTAAAAAAAAATGTAGACCGTAGGCTGTGTATTTTCAGGTACTCGACTTAACTTACATATAAAGTGCGTTTCACAAAGTTGGAAATTGGATTTTCTAGTTTTTTCTAACAGTGACACAAAGTCACATTGCGAAGAAAATGGAGATCCACACTTTAATACAAAATAATATTAGAATCGCCTATCGGAAAGAGAATGCAAATCTGTATTTTTTCTTTATTGGCTATCGCTCTAGATTAGGATAACAAAATCTATGGCTAACTAATATTTTTTTTATTAATTATTTTACATATATATACATATAAATGACTGTATGTCTGTCTCTCCTTTATACATTACTACATGATTAATACAATCGTCATAAAACTTTCAGAAGTTTTTAAGTATATTTCCACGAAAGTTTCTGATATAGTTCATATATCATACAATAAGTGGCATATCGCATTTACGCGTGGCAGGTAAACTAAAAATAATTAATTTTTCAGAATAATAACCAGAAGTCTGGTCATTTATTCAATCTTATGTTTTACTATTTTATTTTGAAAAAACATTATATATTTTAAAGATATGATAATAGATAGCACAACCATTCTACTTTCAACAATATTAAGGACTTTTTTCTATGGAATTTTGATTCTGATTCCAATTGCTTCAGATCTTATTTTAACATATAGTACGTAACATAAGCTTTAATTTGATATATGATTAAAAAACGCATTATTTCCGGAACATTTTCAAAAGTTAAGCCGAAAAAATTAATATTTGTAGAAAATTTGCTATTTATATTCTCCCCTGAGAGTAGTTAAAGTGTTAGAATTTCAAAAAAATAATATCATATCTATGATTTCTATATAAAATAAAATGATTTTGATTTGTTCATTTTTGAAAAGTTATGGCAATTTTAAGAAAAAAAGTGAAAAAAATATCAAAATTTACTGATTTTAAAGATCGTAATTTGTTGGGAATTTGCGTCTTCCACTATATACGATTTGTGATCATCTGACGTATCATTGAAAAAAATTGGTCCAGTGAATGCTTAGATAAAGTATCGAAATAAAAAAAAAATCGTAGTAAAATTAATACCTTCTCAATTCGCATTGAAGCTAAAATATATCTAAATATCTAAAAAACATTTAAAATATGACAATCAATTACCAACTTAATTTAATTATATTATATATTTATTATACTATGAGTTCTACAGCCATTCTCTGCTCTACTTTCTTATCTACCACCCAACACTCTGAACCATACATCATAGTTGGCCTCACTACAGTCTTGTAGAATTTACCTTGCAGCCTCATTGGAATTCTTTTATCGCATAAAACGCCAGACGCTTCTCTCCACTTCAACCACCTGCACTTAATTCTGTGTCTTACATCCTCGTCAATACCACCTCCCTTTTGCACAACTAACCCTAAATACTTAAAACTCTCCACCTCTCCAATTACGTCCTCGTCTATTGTCACTGACCTCCTCATTTCAACTACCTCGTGTTCTCCTTTGTCAAACTCGTTCTCTATATACTCTGTCTTACTTCTACTTATTTTTAAACCCTTTTCTTCAAGGGCTGATCTCCATACCTCTATCCTTTGATTAATTTCCTCCATATGTTCTCCTGTTAACACTATATCGTCAGCAAACAACATGCAACCACGTCACCTCTTCTTGTATTTCTCAATAATTTCATCCATCACTATAGAGAACAAGTAAGGGCTTAAAGCAAAACCTTAGTGCACTCCTACTCTTACCCGAAAACCTTCCATTACTCCTCCTACGTTTTTTACCTGGGTACAAGTGCCATCATACATATCTTTTATTATATTAATGTGCCAATTCGGGACTCTTTTTCTCATTAATGCCTACTTAAAACCTCTCTCGATACTCTATCATACGCTTTCTCTAAATCTATAAATACCATTAAGAGCTTTTTCTTCTTTTTCCTAAACTTCTATTTGTTACCTCACACAAAATACTGGCTCCATTGTTGACCTACCAGGCATAAATCCAAACAGGTTTTTAGATACCGATAGTTAAATAGTTAAAGAAGATAGTAAAAAATATATATTACTGTAAAAAAATAAAGTAGACATTCTTCTAAAGTATAAGGGATGAATAAATTAAGTAATTAAATAGTGATTAAGTAAAAATCAAGAAAATATGAAACTAAAAAATACTATAAATAATTTTCTTGACATAATTTATTATTTTAAGAGAAATCAAGTGACTAGTGTTAAAAAAAGAATCTCACTCCGATACCTAATTATTTTGATTTTTAAATTAAATAATTTGATATGACTACAAAAGATGTAGACATGGATTATCGTTTTTATAAACGATTTTTTAAGAAAATTTACCAAAAAGCATATATACTCAGAATCAGTAAAAATCGATTGTTTTTATAAAATGAATAAACGATTTTAAATTCGGATAATTTTTCGAAAGATTCTCTCGATCATATCCATCACTAAATATAATAAATACGTATATCTAATAAAAATTTATTTGTACTGTTGTAAATGTTTTAATAATACAAATCATAATAAAATGAAGGTTTGGATTAAAATATTATTGCTGCCTTATGTTTAAATAAAAAAAAAAATTAAGGATATTATAAAAAAAAAAAACTATTACTCATTCTCTTTAAAACGCCATTGCAAATCATCACGGTCCCAACTACTACTCTCTCTGTAATGTTGATATATGTTAACCGTTTTGCTGAAAAAAAAAGTTTAAATTAATTAAAAATGTATACAGGTTAATGTTAATAAACAAATATTCACTTACAAATTTGTAATTGATTTTTTGGTCTTTCGTTAAATTGTCCTTTGACGTTCTAACCCAACTGAGGGTAGTGTTGTAGTAACCTGATAGCTAGAAACTAGTTTTCTATGATATTATCAATAGATCCCTACTCAAAGTGTTTAGCGTCGTCGAAAATACGTTGATAATCTATTTATAAGCTTGTTGCTTTTATCATCAAACATAACAGGATATAGTTAAAGGCTATTTATTTATATTATTAGCTATTTTGTAATATAGCTATTTCAATTACTTTTATAGAGTATTCATAAAATTATACATCTACAAATCGCTTTCAGTTTAAATTTTATTTATTAATAANATCTACAAATCGCTTTCAGTTTAAATTTTATTTATTAATAAGTAAAAAGAGGATGATTTCATAATGTAAAAAAGTTCCTCGTTTACATATATTAGTTTTTATTTATTTAATAAAATATTAATATTTTAATCGTGTCCAATATTTATTATCTATGCATAATAATTATTATTGACCTCTAAAAAAAATTCTAAAAGACTCGGTATACTTTTTATTAACATCATTCAGTGAACACTGTTAAATGCAAAAGTATGGTGATTAAAAAAATCTGATAGTACTGGGTCAATAAAGTAGTTTTTACTTTAAAAATTTCAGAAGACTTTGTTAAATGTAGTAACGTACAAAAGTCCCGAATACAATTTTAGCTGAACATAGTAAAAAACAATCTTTTTCTTATTGTTACTTTTATCACAAAAAATTTTTGTTATTTCAATTTTGTGTAAGTTGGGTCAAATTATTAATGCGTTATTTGATAGAGTACATACATATATAT
>NW_026099576.1:13188826-13193003 GCF_025091365.1 Daktulosphaira vitifoliae | reverse complement strand
GATAATTTACGCCATAAATAATAACCCCTCTCCAGAAGTTCCCAATGTAAGACCGAAAATTGACCAACACGATGTAGAAAATTTACAGCTTCATGATTTAGCTAACAAAAATACAATACAAATTTTCACAGAATTTGGTGTCGATGAATTTTTGAAAAATGACGTGGTAAACTGGACCGAGTCTAAAAGCTACTTAAAAGCAGAGGAAGTTTTTAAGAATCTTCGAGTTACCAATGACGTGGCAGAAAGAGGAGTTTCATTGATCCAAGACCTTAATCGCAAAATTACCCATGATGAGGATCAACTTCAGTTTCTCTTACAAGTAGTTTCTGAGCATCGGAAGATTTACCCTGATTGCAGCAAACACACTTTAAAAAAAAGCAATTCAACTTTTATATAATTTTTTAATTCTTTAGTAAGTAAAATTAGAAATGTTAAAAATGATTTATATAATATAGCTTGACTTATTGATAAAAAAATATAAGAACGTATACATAAAATAGTTTTCATTATTATTTTTTTAAGTTAAAAATTTTCAAATAGCTTGGGATGGCTCAAAAATTAATTTTTCGTGTTTTTTTTTCTTGAGAATTGTATATAAAACCAGGTAGAACAATTTTCAAGTGTAGGAGTAAAAAAACATAAAAAAAAAAAATTTTTTTTTGTCACTTTTAGACCACCTTAATATATATGCTTTAAATAAAAAAAATGAAACCTCCCAGAACCCCCTAGAATTTTTTCTATATTTTTCTTATTAATAGTTATGGTTTTTTGAGTGCATCACTTTGAGGGTTTAATAAAATCTAAAAAATAAAGATAAATTAAATAAAATTACTCTCAGAATATCTTGATATATATTTTTAAGATTAAACCGTTGAAAATTTAGTTTGAGTAGAGAAATATAGTCATTAATAATAACGAAGTTCAAATGTGTTGCTTTATAAAAATCATCATTTATACTATAATTAACACTTATTTGTCCTAAATCACAATTATTACCAAAATTATTAAATTCATTGACGCTATGTAATAGTCAATCATTATCTTTAGATAACAAAATTTTCTATTTATTGTTAGATAAAATCATATTTGGGATAATTGCCCAACGGCAATATACTAAATTTTATCATTGTCTGTGATATAATTTTAGTAAAATTATTTTATTTATCTGGGAAGTGACTAATTTACTTTTTATTACTTTAAAAAAAATTAATTAAATTGAAAATTCACATATTGAAATTGTTATTATTAAAACACGATATCTTACCTACCTAAGGATATTTGTAATTAATCAAAAATCATACTTTTTTTGAATAAATATTGACGTAATATTTTAATTAGCTCGTATTTGTAGATACTTAGCATCGGGTAATTCATTCACAGACCTTCATTACTCCTATAGAATAGGAATATCTACTATTAGTAAAATAGTAGATGTATGCAGCGAATATATAGGGACTTAAATCTGAAATTATGCCTTTGCCGAATCAGCAAAAGTGAAGAGAAATTGCTTTGGGTTTTGTAAACGGTACCAACTTTGTAAATTGCATAACCGCTTTGGACGGAAAACATATTCGCTGAATCAAACCTATCCAGAGTAGATCAAATTTTTATAATTATAAACACTACTATTCAATAGTTCATATGGCTATTTGCGATGCAAATAATTTGTATTATTATTATTAATTAACAATAACTATTATTGTTTTACTATTATTGATGTGGGAGCTCAAGGAAAGTTTTGTGATTCAAAAGTCTTTAAAAAAACGAAATTTTACAAAAAACTAGAAGCTAAAGAACTTTTTGTATCACCACCGTAACACATACCTGGGCAATCAAATCCATTACCATTTGTAATAGTTGCTAATGAAACTTTTGGTGTATCTCAAAGCATACTTGGACATATGCACGTAGAAATTTGAATTACAAAAAAAAAGTATTCAACTATCGCTTGTCTCGAGCAAGAAGATATATAGAACCAACTTTTGAAATACTTTCCAAAAAATGGCAAATTTTCCATAGATCGATGAACATAAGTGTAGAACTTTCTATAAAAATTGTTAAAGCCTGTTGTACATTGCATAATTTGTCAGGAACAGAGATGGATTTATATTTGAGGACACATTAAGTATTAATGGTTTTGAAAGTCTTAATGACTCAATCGATGTTTATAATAGATCACGTAATATATTAAGGGACCAGTTTATCAATTACATTATAAGCGAAGCTGGTGAAGTAGAATGGCAAGATAGAATTATTCATTAAGTCNAAGCGAAGCTGGTGAAGTAGAATGGCAAGATAGAATTATTCATTAAGTCAATATAAATGATGTGCTCAATAAGTTTATGTTAAATGTCTTCTTAGTACTACTAATAATGGTTTTTGATTTGTATTCTATCGGTAAAATGTTTTTGTCACAAGAATTATTTTTACTAAAAACAACATTTTTTTTTATAATTAACATTTTTTTAAATTGTTCTTAGTAAAAACGTACAGATAAAAATGTTTAAAAATAATATTTTATGTATTTTTATGCTATTGATTGTTAGGGAACCTTTCATTCCTCATATGTTTAACACTGGAAATCAACAAAATAACTAAAAATAAATAAATAAAAAAATAACAAGAATAACGAAAATAACTTTTCACGGAATAATGTCCTTTTTTATTTAATCAGCATTTAACTCATAAGTTAAAAATCGAATAAAAAATTTGATAGATAATTTTATTTTATTGGAAACATTTAACTGTGGTGAGCTTACACCCACCCCCAGGGGGACAACGCCTGTGTACAATATACATGCATAAGTACTCATTTGGATTTTTTTATCGCTGCTGTTCATAGCATCGAACTCCGCTACTTCTCTAAAGGTTGCTGCTCTAATATCCCTGTCCTTATACCTTACATCCCTTGAATTCCAAAAATGTAGTCTTAATTGAACCTCATTTATCAAAATTTCAGTGTCTATAATGAGAGACACTTTTTGAGAACTTGCTAGGGGTAGAAGTCATGGCAAAATGACGAAAAAATACAAGACGAGTACGTCGTACGCGTCAGTGTGAACATGTTCTTTCATATCAATGTTTGGTCTGCTCGCGTATCATACGCAAGACCGATGAGCGTCGCGTACGGATTATGAAAAAGTGCCACTCGAAAAACGCGCCACTTTAAATTCGTGTGCGTATCGTTTGTGGTGCTGTGAAATGCCACATATTAACTAAGTATTTATAAACGACGCGTAAGATAACCGCTGGTGTGAAACGGACCCAACTATTTTTATGGTATTCCCACAAATGACTTGATAAATTAACTACACGTGCTCATAATCTGACTTAATCGAGAAAATAAAGTATACAGTGTAAATATGATTGAATACAAAACGTTGCTCAACATAAATCTAAAACATATTTCAAACTATATTTTTAATTAATCTTTGATACCCAACCAAATTCAACTGTATAAACAAAACTTTGTAAAATGATAGTAAATTTAACGATAAAAATTGACTATTTTTACATATTAGTTTCCTATGATTGTAATTGTGTGATATCATGATTACAAAAAATTAAATAAAAATCGCCCAGTCTCTCATTTTATCTATGTAATGATTATTACAACTACCCATTAGTGATGTTTTAAAAATATTGTTGAATATTGATTAGTAGTAATCAAACATTTTTTAGTGCGCTCATTGGATAGACTACTTTTAATAACAAATTTTAAAACAAAAACTAAAGTTATATCTTCTAACGACATAGTATAATAAAACTTATTGGTTTTTAACACGCTTATATTAGTTTCACTTGTATGTATGTATGTATGTAACTCTCCAAACGCCACGCGTTATCGCATATTCCGTCGTCTAGACTAGACTGTCATAACGCATTCACCCCACCCCACGCCACGCTCATCACACGACGGCAACACTATTCCTCTGTATAAATTTATTTTTGGTTATCGTACCCGTGTGCTTGTCATCAATATTATATATATATAAACAAATTTTTATTTTGACTGACCAATACTATCCGCGTACCATACGGCTTACGTATATATTCCTACTGCCGTTTATACCTCAGGTATAACGTTAGTCCGACACGCCCGCCCACAAAACACAGCTATACCTAGTGCATGATACTTTTACGTAGTTAAGTCGCATTATTTGTATATATATAT
>NW_026099576.1:13184384-13188780 GCF_025091365.1 Daktulosphaira vitifoliae | reverse complement strand
ATATCGTCGGTGCACAAGAATAGTGACACAACTCAAAAATTGGCATTTTCGAGATTATTATGAAAATGCATTGCAAAATACCCATATTTTCATATTCAAGAACGACATTTTTGATTTTTCCAAAAATCTCCACAAGATAGCTGTAGTGTCGTTATTCCCTTATCGCATAATCGCTAGTTGGTAATCTTGAAAAGCGACACAAATCTAGTTGTGTTCTGTCCGCCAAATTGACATCATCATTTATTTTCAAATACAACGACACAAATCTAAATGTGACACTTTTTATAAAATTATCAACAATCGTTACTTTGAACAGTGACACAATTCAAAATAGGTCACTATTGTTGAACAAGTAAGAGAAATTTTTATAATAATTGCATTACTATTATAAACTTATTCAGACTTGTGACACTTTTCTTGAAATAATATCAGTTATAATTGGAGTTCTGTCTGTAAACAAGTTTATTTTTTGTGCTTTATAATATTATTAGGTATATTAAATATTCATAATATAATATTATGATATTATTACATTTATAATTTCTTTTTAATTTTATCATCTGAATGAACTTAGTATTAATTATAAATAGATCAAGTTAAAAAACATGACATCTGCTGGAAGGTTGAGATTACTTATGAAGTTGGTGAAGGTTAAACAAGATGAACCCAATCTGACTACTGATGTAGTTGATAAAACTACTTTGTACGAAGTAAAAAATGACGAAAAGTCTCAATTATTGCCTATAGGTAAATATCATAAACCTAAAATAGAAGGGTTTGAGGGGAAAATGACATTTTCCCCTCAAACCACCCCTAAAATGACCACCGTTAATATTTTAGTGTTACATATCGTTTTGTATTAAAATTTTGCAAGGAATTCCATAGTACCGTTTTTTTTAATTTTGAGTGTTTTTCACGAGGGAAAAATGGAAATCCCAAAAATAGTAATATCACGTGTTAATTAAATGGGAAAATTCAATCTTGATTCGTGGGCTGAAAAATAAAACAATCGTTTTGAAATTTGGAGGGATTATTTTACTCAATAAAATGAACGATCTGAGCCCCTAGGAGCCAAGGTGACATGTAAACTCTGGTTTTGAAGCGGTCTAATATTTATGGACATGAATAATTTTTAAATTTTTTTTTTCGTAGCATTCGTTATCATGATAATAATTATTATTAATTGTTTATTTATTTTGAATTAGCTGACCCTGTGCACTTCATTTCCTGTTTAAAATGCCAATCCTGAGTAATTTTTTATTTGATACTCGGTTTAACGGTGTTCAAATCTTGGTCATTTTTATTTTCATTTAGTAATTAGTCATTTAAATCTTGAATAAAAAAAAATATATACCTATTTAATATAAATCGCATTGTAATTTTTATCATTAAAAAGATGTAGGAATTTATTTTAATTTTGTTTAAAGGGCGCGCGGGCATCGGAAAATTTTAAAATTAATTTTTTTTTTATTCTACAAAAGAGTGTGGCCTGCGGGCGCCAGGGAACCCCTGCTCATTTTTTTTTTAGTTTCTAATTTCTGTATTTTCTGTATTTTTTTTTATTATTAGAAAATGCATTTGTCAACCCTACATCTTCTGACGAGTTCATTACTTTAGAAAATGTACCACCTTCATATTTTGAACAGAATCACGAAGATAATGCCGTATTAGAGTACAATGAAATAACCATTATTGAAGAGGCAGATACGCCATCAACACAGGCTATCAACAACATAGAAGGCAGCCTAAGTGATTGCGTAATGTCTGAAAATGAATCTGAAGAATATAACTATACAGATGACAGTGATTTAGATCCAGACTATGATGGCGGTGAGAATTCCAGTTCATCGTCGACGTCAAGTGATGAAGTTCCCGACGAAGAGGCACACTGTGAAGAGAAATCCAGTTCATTGTCGACGTCACGTGATGAAGTTCCCGACGAAGAGACACACTGTGAAGTTGAAGAAAGAAGAGGGAAAAAACGAAAGGCCAAACCAGAGCTGTGGACTAAATCAATTAGGAAAGCATGCAGAAACCATGGGAAAAAATACACGTATCTCAATTCTAAAAAAGAAATCAAGGTTGTTGAAGATAAAGTAATGGGGCCACCATGCAAAGACAGCTGCACCCTTAATTGCAAAACAAAAATCACCGAAGACCAACGATTAACCATTTTTACTGATTATTGGGCACTAGGCGATTTACAGAGACAACGTAACTTTCTGTTATTAAGTATGGAGTCAGTTGAGCCGAAGTATAGGTATGTTCGGGAGAACAACCATAGACAGAGAAACAGTGCATTTTATTTTTCTGTTGATGGTCAGAGGATAAGAGTGTGCAAGACATTTTTTAAAGCAACACTTTCCATATCTGACAGGCCAATTAGAACAGTGTTAAACAAAAGCAATGATAAGACCATCGGCATGATTGATATTGAAAAACGAGGAAAACATGGCAAGCACAAAAAAATTGATGAAAGCATTAAAGAAGCAGTTCGTCGTCACATACAATCCATTCCTAGGATGGAAAGCCACTACTGCCGAAAAGATTCCGTTAGAGAATATTATATTGAAGGGGACAAGAATCTAGCAGACTTACATAGGGACTACCGTGAACAAAATGAGGAGCCACATGCTAACTATCTTATGTATTCAAAAATTTTCAATACGGAATTTAATATCGGATTTCACCGCCCAAAAAAAGATCAATGCGAAGACTGCATAATGTATCAAAATGCTCCCGAAGAGGAAAAAAATACACTGAAAGATAAATACGATCGACATCTGGTAGAAAAGGAATTATCTCGTGAAGAAAAAAAAGTTGATAAAAATAGCGAAAATAAAAATTTGATTGTGGCAGTTTATGACTTGGAGGCAGTTCTTCAATGTCCTCGAGGAGAGGCATCCGGTTTCTACTATGTATCCAAAATTAATGTATTTAATTTTACACTGTACGAACTGAAATCAAAAAATCCTGATGTTTTTTGCTACTTATGGGATGAGACACAAGCAAAACGCGGAGCTAATGAGATTGGAACCTGCGTCCTAAAATACATCGAATCATTGAAGGACAGAGAATCGGTCCAGCATGGTGAGAAGTTAGACATTATATTTTACAGTGACAACTGTTGTGGCCAGCAAAAAAATCGATTTATGTTGTCTATGTACCGCTATGCTGTTGGAAAATACTCGTATATAAATTCCATAACACACAAGTTTTTGGTCAAAGGACATAGTCAAAATGAGGGGGACTGTGTCCATTCGGTAATTGAACGTACTGTCAAAAAAAGTTTAAAAACAGGCCCAATTTGCATACCAGCGCAATACATTACGTTAATTCGTGGTGCAAAAAAAACTGGAAGGCCTTACCAGGTCAATGAAATGAGTTACGACTCCTTCTTTGATTTGAAAAATTTGGCTGAACAATCTTTAATCGGAACCAATCTGAAGGATTCAAATGGCGACATCGTTAAAATAACAAGTGTGTGTATGTTTCGTTTTGAAAAGGAAAATCCCCAAAAATTTTTTTTTAAAACATCTTATTCGGAAAAGGAATTTTGTGAGATCCATTTGAAAGAAAGACGATCAAAAAACACAAGTACTATCTGCAATGAATTAAAACAACTATATACTATTAAAATAGGGGCAGCAGCTAAAAAACCAGGTCTACTGAAGCTACTAGAGAAAAATGTAATACCAAAATCATTTGCATTTTTTTATGAAAATTTGTAATTTTTAAATAATATTAAGACTTAATAATTATAATAATTTTAATTTATGACGTTCCTAAAGTATAGAACAAATACAAGGCTGTTATTTTTATGTTTTAATTACTTAATTTATATAATACTTACGAAGTTCCTAAGTATAGAACAAGACTAATTATTTTTTTATTATTTTATTTCTAGTGAGTTTTATGAATATTTTAAATGTATAATATAAAAATGTTATATTTTGTATTTTATAATTTTATAGATCATTTAATGATCTAAGTTAAATACCAAAGCAAGGTTGTGTATCTTATATTATATGTTATTTCCGTTGTACAATAAAGGGTTGTTTTTGTATGAATTTATTAATGGCATTGTTATTAATATTATTCCTATTATTATGATAAAATATCATTAGGTGGTGATATAATATTTTCAGGAAAATCGTCATAACTCAAAAGAGGGATGAAATAGAACAATTTTGAGGTTTATTCTAAGTTTTATCAAAACTAACATGTTATTGTTAGGATGAGAGGTAAATAGTTTAATTGATTCCAAAAAAATTTTTTTAAATTTTAACGATCCTTAATCGTGGTTTGCTATACAAGAAACGGTAAATTTTAAAACCGCTGTACTGAAAAATCTACTTTTTTGAGTTGTGTCACTATTCTTGTGCACCGACGATAT
>NW_026099576.1:13181049-13183920 GCF_025091365.1 Daktulosphaira vitifoliae | reverse complement strand
ACGCTTTTATCACAATAATACTAGTATTTTTTGTTCATAATTATTTTAAACTTATTTTAAAAATTATTTTTAACTTTTTAGTTCGACGTGCTTTAAAAGCGTGTTTTTTTAGTTTTTTAAACTATATTTATTTAATAGTGAGATAACTAGATAGAAAAAATTTGGGAAGGTTAATTTAATATCCTTATCTAACAAGGAGATAACATCTCCTTGTTTCACAAAATTAAACATGCCACTGAAAACTAGATCCAATTTTTATTGGCCTGGTCCTCCAACACACAGGTAGAGTTTCACATATAAACTAAATGATAACAAAATCCATCTAATTAATAAAACAAATATGTAAATATTCAATAAATATATTTTAATTAAAAAATACGTAACAAGCAGAATGTATAATGTGCATTTTTTCTATGAAAATAATTATTGAATATAAAAATGATTACTAAGACTTCTATTTAAATGATTTAGTACAATAAAAATAGTAATTTTAACGAAATTTTAAATTTTCCATATAAATTTAACGTTAATAGTAATTATTAAGTTCTTGATCACATGTTAAAAATACAAATTTTTATTCCTCATAACATTTTCTATTTAATGATATCAATTCTAAACTTGTAAAGTGAGCCAAAATAGTATTTAAAAGTTCAACATTTTAAAATTATTATTCTTTCATAAAAGTCAACTTTAAATTACTAAATTATAGGTTAAAAATGACATTTTGAATCAAATTATTTTATCATATTAAAAACCAATAATAACTAGATACAATTTAATTTGTATTTAATTCATCTTATCATATGTACATGCTTGTTTTTCTAATTATTAATAATCTCAAAAATTGAGGTGATAGAAAATATCTAATTTTAGATTTGAAATCATCGTAAAATTTTGGTTAAGTAAAGTATATATCGATCTATTATTATTAAAAAATGTTTCATTTAAGTGATATGGTTTTACTAATTCAGTATAAAAACGAATTTTATATTTCTGTTATTTGTAGTTATTTAATTAAAAAAAAGTTTTTTTGAAGTTGCTATATTTTATAATAAAATCAAGGGGGTTTCTCCAATGTTTGATGACTTTAAGTTAAATTAGTTTAAATTTGTGTGTATTGATATATTGATCTGTAAAATTTATCCAGTGAGAGCTGAGAATTTTTATGGACAGATATAAAAAAATATGCCAGCATCACAAGACTAATATTTTCATAGCTTTGAATCAAAACTAAAAAAAAAACAATTAAAAAGTTGTTAAAAAAAAAAGTATACTCAATTCAGCATATTTTAACATTGATTATAATTATAAAAACGCATTGTTAAATTTAGGTGAAACCCAAAATCATTTTATTAGAAATTATTTATATTGTAACATGTTACCAAAAAACTTGCTTTATTATAGAATGGTAGCAAAACATACAAATAGAGTTAAAAATAAATAAATAACAAAGTAAAATTATTCAACTTTGTAGTTGAAATATACTATCATATTAAACTCAATTCGACAATATATAATTTATAAACATCACAAATGAATGACTTTAATTGTCTACACGGGAAAATTTGATTAAGCAACTTTTTATTAGATAAAGGGAAAATTTTTTCAATTTTCGAGGATAATATATTTACTTAGACACTATTTGTAATCATTTGACGTATCATTGCAAAATATTGGTCAAGTGAAAGTTAAAAAAATTGAATTCAGATACCAAAATTAAATATCTTCTCAGCTTCTCATCGAAGCTTAAAAAATCAATTTAGTAAAATATTTTAATATGAATAAGAAATTCCTTCTCACGAGGGGAGGTTACAGTGATAGGATTTTTAATATTCATTGATGGTATGCTATTTAAATGAAATAAAAATCAAACGAATTTATATTTTTTTCCACTCCAAAAAGAATAAAGAAAAAAATCACTCGACAGACGGGATCGACCTCGTACCCCCAGTGTGACGAATTGGGTTAAAACCGATGTGGCTACTGTACATTATACGTATTAGTNGAATTGGGCTAAAACCGATGTGGCTACTGTACATTATACGTATTAGTATGTATTTAGAAAAAAAACATTAGTTGATTCATATATTTTTCAAAAAGTTATAGAAATTTAAAGTTGAAAATATAAAATCGAAAATTTTAACACAAAAATAGCTTTATTTTAACTACGGCAGCCGTTTGTACGTATAAGTCAAGTCGTTGGGACATATTTTTTTTTTAACTTACATTATGTAATATAAGCTTTAATTTAATATATGTTTAAAGGATGTAGTATTTCCGGAACTTTATCAAAAGTTAAGTTGAAAAATTTGAGTTTTGTAAAAAAGTTGCTATTTTGATTCTATACCTAACTGATGGTAGGTAAACTGTCAGAATTTCAAAAAATATATATATAAAAGGGAAATACCTATGGTTTCTATATAAAAAAAATCATATTGANCTGTCAGAATTTCAAAAAATATATATATAAAAGGGAAATACCTATGGTTTCTATATAAAAAAAATCATATTGATTAGTTTATTTTCGAAAAAGTTATGGCAAATTTAAGAAAAAATGTCAAAATTTAAAAAATTTGAGAATTTTGAAAAAATTGAAAAAAAAGAATGCGAATTTTAAAGCGCGCAGAAAACGGAAAATTCTTCCAGGTGACTCATATTTTGAGAGGTTTACGAAAATAGGATGTAGAGGGAGTTAGAGAGAGACAAATTATTTTTTATTTATAGATTAATAAAGGGAAACTCAAAAACTATAAACGATAGCCCATTGAAATGTGTTATAAAAATTATGATCAGTCTAATCGAAAAAGAAAATTCATCAAAATGTAGTGATGTCTAAAGTAAGATAAACAATAAACGTATGTAACTATTTTA
>NW_026099576.1:13145249-13180949 GCF_025091365.1 Daktulosphaira vitifoliae | reverse complement strand
AAAGTAATATATAATTTTAATTATTTCTAATCAACCTATTATTTTTACATATTTGTAATCGGTGTAAAAAAATAGCTTATACTAATAAGAAATGTCTAATGAACTATATTAAAATATACCTTCTAACATACAGTGAAACTATAATATTCATTTTTTAGTATTTAGCTCAATAAAAAAACAATTTCAATCATTAAAATTAAATTAATAAAATAGAAGAAAAATAATAAAATATGCTGGCTCAAAGTATAAAAACATTTTATTAAAAAGTACATTGACTTAATGTAAAATAACTAAGTATACTGGCTCTAAGTAAAATAACAAAGTGTACTTTTTTAAATTAAATTGAAAATGTATTATTATAACAAGTCTGTTTCTAAGCAACTATAGAATTCCTACCTATATATACGGTAAAGAGAATTTGTCTAGTAAGTGTCTAATTAACATTTCGTGGTTGCGATTAAAAATTGTGCATCGTGAAAATCATTTCATTCAACAAGCTCAACATGGACTCACAAGGTACGAAACTTTCAGAAATAATAATGCAAATCGAAGAAGGCCGGGACCAGTTAATTGGATATCTACTGATGCCGAATAATTGTATCGACGCCTGATCCACTCGATTGAAGATGAGTTTGTGAGATCCACAGTCCGTTACGAGGAACACTCGTCCACTGAGTTCAGCCTTCGAAGTGTTGCGAGATTAATAGATTAACGGTTGCAAATTTTGAATACCATAGACGATTTTGTCTCCAAAGAAATACATAGTATCAAACATCTGTTATATCTGCACAAACTGAGCCAAACGTTCCAGACACCGTTCGATGTATGAAGCTCAGAGAGTTGATCGTATGAGCCATCCACTATTATCGAATATGGTCGGAGTGTATTCGATAGGCTTAGTGAGGCAATCGCTTAAATGGAGGCATTTGCAACTCGCAACGGGCGTCTGATGAAAAAGTGTGACGTGATACGTATGAATGTCATGGAAGGCCAAGTCGCTGCCAAGTTTCTTCATTGCGCGGCAATCGTACCTTACAGACCGAATCCTTACGTAAGNTTGCGCGGCAATCGTACCTTACAGACCGAATCCTTACGTAAGTTTGATTATTTTTCCAACGATTGACAGCTGTTGTTTTCCACACATTTGAGGTATGTTTTTTGTTAAAATGTTCATTATCTTTGTTCCTTTATATTGCCGTTTAATATTTGTTGCATATTTAATAATATGTAATTTCAATTTTTGTTCTTGAATAACATTTTTCAATATTTTATTTAATTAATTTTTTTTTCTCTCACCGAGTTAAATTTCTTTTGTAAAATAAACATGCCTATTGTTTTGTAAACGAAATATAGCTTGGTTCGATAATTTAAATTTCTGTTCTTTATTTTATTTTAAATCGATATAAAAATAAACTTCCACGAGTAACACAAAATATTAAATGAATATTTACTAAAGATTTCTTTTCCAATGTTTAATATTAAATTAATTTATTCTTTTAGTTATATTTTCATTGGTATTTTATTTTATTCTCAGTAAATTAACGCAAAATAATTGTTACCATACATTCATTATTTAGTTTTAAATATTTTTGAATTATTATTTAATACATTTCATAACATCAAATTTTAAATTAAGTAATATCTTAGTAAAAAATAATGATGCGTAAACATTCATAGAAAATTAAAGATGTTTAAAATATTGAATAAATATTTTTTACGTTGTTTAATCTTAATATTAATATGCTAAATTATTTTAACTAAAAATCTGTGTAGTATACATGAACTTTAATAACTCGACTAATTACAAAAATCCTATACTTATTTATTATAATTTATAGACATCCATTTACAATACTCGGTCCCATGCATTGTCTAATTTTCAAAATGAGCTTTTACTCTTCTCTTAGAACTTACCCTAATTAAACAGGATTAGAATAATATATCGAATTTGAGCAAATTGAATCTTCTTTTCTTGATTTGTTTTTTAAATTTTATTTTCTTCTGAAAAATTAATTAAAATTTAGATTTAATACTTTAAGGGATTTTAAGGTTGGAGTTTTATGTTAATAAACTATTGACAATAAAAATAGTAATATTCCTGAATTAAATAGTATTTTTATTCAAAACATATATACTTAAATAACCTTGAATTTAGAAATTTGAAATAATATCTTTGATTTTATCAACTGAAAAATATTGTATTTATTATTAAAGCCTTGAATTATTATATTTGTTTGACCCTGCTAAAGGAGTAATGAATCCAGCATATGCTCACCTTTAGTAGTTCTTGTGTTAGTCAATTTGGAGGATAATTTAATCTAATTTTTCTACTTATATAATTTTAGATTTGATTATTCATAATATATATTTTTTTAATTAATAATCGAAATATTAAGGAATAATTATATAAATAGTAATGAAGGCATTAATTTATATATATTCTCTATATCATCTATATACTCATATATATATATATTATGCTGCTTTCTAAATTTACTCATCATATAATTAATTGTATTACTGATATTGTCATATTGATGAAATTCATAATAATAATATATGATTCGTCTATTTTTATGAAAAATTGTACTACTATGATACATAATCATTACTTTCTTTTCCTGTCAATTATTCTCTGACATTAAGTTATATTTACGAGTTATTTAACTTAAATTATCATATTTAAAAAAAAATACTGGTAATTTTAATATAAATTAAATTATTCAAAAAATTATTGGATATTTAGGAGTACTCGGAGATCATGTATTTGCTTTCTAAAAAATTCTCACATTTTTTATGCCCATAATCTGGTTTTATAATTGGTAAATATTTTATTCTATTATAATTTCTTAATGTTAGCTCTGCATCAAACTTAAAATAAAATACAATTTCGTATGATAAAAAGTTGATATTTCTATCCTTTAATTAGTAAAAAATGTCATCATGTATGATAATTATTGTATAAATGATAATTTTTATACAATACATTTTTATTTATTTGTACATCATGGACATAGATTTTGAAACGCTACACCTTCATTATTTCCACCAAAATTTTTTACTTATTTTCTTGTTGCATGCAATATTCATTCTACAATTAATGTAAACGTATGTAATGTTTAAGAAATATGACATTTAATATACAGTATAATGTATCTTATTATATAATAGAACAAGGAAAAAACGTTTTTCTGGGAAAATTACCTAGCGTGCTTGGATTTTCAAAATTTATTTTTTCAATAAAAGTACTTGGTTACCAGACTCCGGGAAAATTATTGGCGAAGATCAGAAAAATTTTTCCCAATCACCCGCGAGCGTTTTAAAATTTCAACCGTTTTCGAGTATAACGCTTGCTGACGCCAGCGTTTTACGACTTAAGGTTTGAAATGTTCACCAAACCCGCCAATGACATTTCTGAAATATGATATAAAAATCAATTCAATCCGTTCATTTTTCACCGTTTTATGAGCATTTTTATTTTTTACGTTTTAATTTTCTTTTGAATTCATAATTAATATAAGATGTTATTAATATTGTGTGTTAATGTTATGAATTAATTGTATTAGTTATTATTTATTTATTTGATATTATGTTTGTTATTATTATATATTATATTTAGTTTATTAAGCATACTTTTCTTAAGATACTTTCTGTCGATTTCTTTTAAATATGTTTATAATACAAATTAATTGATATATTTGATCATGTTTATTGTTATATATAACTTTTGCTTTATAATGAGCTTACTGTTCAATTGTACTATTTTCGTTTTAAACTTTTTTTTATGCCCACGCAGAGTTTTTATTAGGACACTATTTTTCATTTATATTGCATAATATTTTAATAAGGTTTAAAATATTTTTCAAATGTCATCCTCAACTAGTTTTTTTAATACTATTTGAATTTTATAATTGAAATTTAGATCATTAATTTTTGTTAGTACTTTAAATGGTTTTATGTATTAAGGGCTAATTTCGGCAATTTTTATAATCGTACAAATTTACCAATACCAAATCAACATCTGAATCAAATGTTAAAATAATGTGTTTTTAGTCAAAAAGTTTTTTAATCTATAAAAAATATATATGTATTATTAATAGGCATAATTTAAAAAAAAAATAATCCAAATTTAATAAAATTATTTCCAATATTCAACGTGATGGCTTTACACAACTTTTTGGCTAAATACATATATATTTTTTGTTATTAACCCAAATTTTTGGAATCATTTCAACAGTATTTTCATCAGCAATGGAAATATGTATTTTCAACAATATCACATTGTCTGGAATTTCATATAGCTGTGATAATACAACTAGATTATAACAAATACTGTGCATCCGACATTTACCACACATAAGTTGGTAGAATTGTTATTTACCGGCATCGTGGCGTTTTGTGATACGTATTATCTTAGGTTGGAATCGCCTAGTGTGTATTGTAAAATTCTTCAATTATTATTTTTACAGAAATTTCAACCGTTAATTAAATATATATTTTACTGGTCATTCTTCTACTTAAAACCTGATTCTATTTAAATAAAATGTTATTAAATTATTACGTGTGCACATTATTTACTTTAATATTTTTAGCTTTTTCGAATGCATCTAAAGAAACGTTAGTACTGTTGAACAATTTAGTGATCAAAGAAACACATTCGATACTTTTTAAAACTCTTAAAGGTTTGTAAAATTGCCTACACTTATATATGTTACCAATATGGCCATGTATTATGTAATAGTTAAAGTTAATATCTTAATATTTAACAGATAGAGGATATCAATTAACATTTAAATCAGCTGACGATCCTTCTTTAGTGCTTTCTAAGTATGGAAAATACTTTTATGAAAATTTGATAATATTTGCCCCAAATGTTCAAGAATTTGGTGGATCATTGGGAGTAGATACCATTACTGAATTTATAGATAATGGAGGTAAGACGTTATCAATTTATGAAATTATTTAATTTTTGTAAATTTATAAGATTTGGTGAAAATTCCTGAATTTTAAATTATTAATTTTATAAACAAAAGATATTTTTGAGTTACAAACTATACTGCTTAGCTATTTTTATTTTGAAATCAATTTGTTACAAAATAAAGAACTATATAAAGTTAAATCATCATTTTGTAGCATGTTTCAATATGACTACTGATCTACTGATATCAATATAATATACACGTGTAGTTTTTCACAGGATATTGATATTTGAATTTGATAAGTTATATAAAACATTAGGTAAAAATATTAAATTTTTTGTATCTTCTGAAAACTATCAAAAAGTAAATTATGCCCTTTCAGATATAATACAACAATTATAAAATTATGACTTCTTTAAAAGGTACTAAAGAAAAACTATTAATTTACAACGATCTAGGAATAGCATTGAATTCTATATTGGCAATAAGCTCATACAGTCTAAATAAATATTAAATATTATTACCTTCCTAATATTTTTACTTTGGATCCATTGAGGTTGATCGTATAAATGTTCTGTTCTTGATACTAATTATCTATATTACTTTCTTTTTGTGTCACTTTAGTCTTACTGTAAGATAATTATTATTTTATAGTAAGACTGAAATCACAGATAATTTTGAATGGCTATGATTACTGTAACTATTCCTAATTTTTTTTATGCTGTTAATGTTACAAAATATCTTTTACATTTACATTTTAGGCAATGTGTTATNTTTTACATTTACATTCTAGGCAATGTGTTATTTACTGGTGGTGCTTCAACTGGATCTGCTCTCAGAGAACTAGCTGCAGAATGTGGTTTTGAAGTAACAGAAGAAAACTCACTATTAATAGATCATTTAAATTATGATGCCAGCGATCCTGGAAAAGTAATAATTATTTTTAATTGTTGTATTTGTTATTCTAGAAATTTTATTTACTGTTATATATTATAATGGTAGCATACTAGAGTGGTTGTAAGTTCATCAAATTTGATTAAGTCTGAAGAAATTGTAGGGAAACCCAATAATAAGGATTTATTGTACGAAGGTACTACCATTATTGCTGATCCACAAAATCTTCTTGTATTACCAATTTTACATGCTGAAGATACTGCATATTCCTACAAACCAGATGTTGCTGTTAAAGATGTAAGTTTAAAAGACTTCATATTTTTTGGTATAATTAAATAAATATATCTGCTAACTGCTTTATTAATTATGTATAGTATTCACTTGGAACTGGTAAAGATCTCTTGCTCATAGCAGCTCTTCAAGCAAGAAACAATGCTAGAGTCGTTTTTTCTGGTTCATTATATTTCTTTTCAGATTCTGCATTTAAATCTTCTATACAAAGAATAACTGTGAGTATATTAAATAATGAAAGATAAGCAAAATATTTATTATTATCTTATAGGATGGAAAAACCCATGATATCTCAGGAAATCAGGAAGCAGCTATTAATATTGCATTATGGACTTTAAAGGATAGAGGTGTAATAAGAGTGAAATCTGTTTCTCATCATAAACTTGGAGAAACATCTCCTCCACCTTCTTATACTATAATGGATATGGCTGTAAGTATTTTGAATCCATCAAAAATTTGTTGAAATTAAAATTATTCTTTGTTTGTATTAAAGGTTTATTTGCTTGAATTGGAACGTTGGGAGAATGGAAATTGGATTCCACATAATGCCAATGATGTACAAGTAGAATTTGTTCGCATAGATCCATTTTGGCGTGGTAACTTAAAAAATATTGGTTCTGGCAAATATGAGTTTACTTTTAAAATCCCAGACACATATGGAGTGTATCAATTCAAAGTTGACTATAATAGGATTGGATTCACTTCTCTTAGAAGCTCTACCATGGTATAAATTTATTTTTAATAAATTTTACAAATTTACTTATTTGAGCTAAATTTAGAAAACTATTGATTTACATTAAATTTTTTATATTTTAACTTTAGGTTTCTGTGATACCATTAGAACACACTCAGTATGAAAGATTTATATTAAGTGCTTATCCATATTATGCAAGCGCTTTCTCAATGATGTTTGGGGTATTTGTGTTCAGCTTTGTGTTTCTACATTATAGAGATGATAGTGATAAAGTTAAGGGAGAATAATTCAGACTGTTAAAAATGGTGGTAAAATATATGTAAATTTTTAATTGTGTTTTTAAAAATATGTTTGTACAAATATGTTTATTAAAAATAAATAAGTCCGCCCACTGAATAATACTTTACCATGACTTTAAAGATGATTTTTTTTTCTGTGAGTACTTTTTAAGAACTAAAAATTTTGTATTGATCATTTTGAAGTATTTGTGTAAAAACTTAAGCAACACTGTAAACCTTTCAATGTCACAATCAGTTTTTTAATTGGCACATAGTTAATTGTTGTAACATATATATATATATATACAATATTATAAGCATATTTGAATATATTAATATCGTCTAATAAGATGTGTCCTTTTTTTTTCTGATGGCATATCTTCACCTCTATCAAACGACCATTTCCTTGAAAGATTGAGTTCAGTTGTAGCATTGCTAATTGATTGTTGTCTGTCAACTAATTTTTTTCTATAATTATTAAACAATTATGATAATCTAAATATTTAACTTAAAATTACTTGTATATAACTTCTTTTGTTTATCAATCATAGATTCTCTTCTGGCATGCTTAGCCAATGTTAAATCAGGTAATGTTAACCGTCTAGAGTTATTTTTTTCATTTTGCTTGTTTTGATTGCAATTTGTTTTCCATTCAGAAAACTAAGTTGAAACATATCATTAAAAAAATTAATATTAATAGTTAAGGTTTTAAAAAATCTTACTTTAATTCTTATATTGCATTTGAATCTCCAATACATAAACAAGGGAAGTAATGTTGATACTATTGTTATCCACCAATATTTTGTTAAATCTGAGATAAGTGTTTTCCAACTTCCAAAAAAAAGACTAAGATAACTTGAATATTGATCACGTGTTAACAATAACTCGTTACTTTTTTCAAAAGTGATCTTTGCTTTCATTTTTATTTCATCAGAGGTTTTTAGAAGTTCTTGTTCATTGAATTTTGAATGATGTGGTGAAATAAGCCAATGAAATGTTTTTTTAAGACACGTACAGCATATTAAAAATACACAAATGTTTACAAAAATAATAAGTGTTTTGTAGCGTGGTTCCATTATTGGAATTGGTCCAACATTTTAAGATTACTAAAAAATCGTCTCTTGTATTTACAAATAACTTATTAGATTTTATTTATTATTTAGCTGGTTTTATTGGCAAAATATGTTATCATTACAAAGTTCAAAATAAAGCATGTACTTTGTTATTTAACTTAAATTCGCATAAAACGTTATCAAACTTACACAGTAATGCATTGTGCGTTATTGATTTTTATATGTGGACGTAAAAACTAACCCTACGCTCAAACCTCCCGAGTACAGTATGAGTAACATGATGGACTTTTCTGTTGAATTAAATTTCATGATTAACAATATGAAAATACTACCTATGTATCTGTTTAATTTTTAATATGGAGATATATTGTTTATCTTTTTTTTTTTTAATCGATTTCATTTTCATTTTTTACTCAGCACCGTATTCTTATTTATTGTGCCACTATACATGTTTCATATATAAGTGAATTAAATTTTTTTTATTACTATTAATTTTTTTCAATTTTAAATGAAATTCCGAACAATAAATAGTATTAAGTAATAAAACATATTCAAGAATAATTTACCAGCAAGTATACAATGTCATTAGAATTTAACGAAGCATATTATATTTATTTTTCGATAAAATAAATATAATATTAATACATTATTTAAAAAAATTATTTTAGAATCATGTTTTTCTCAATTTATCAATTATGAGTTTTTTTATATTCATCCCTTATATCTTATAAGGGTGTCAACTTTATTTTTTCAAATGGCAACATATATATTTATCTAATTTATTTTTTGTTTTACAATCGTTAGGTTAGTTAATACTAAGTGGATTGGTATATTTTGGAGAAATTTAATTGCAATGGTTTCCCGTTGCCTTTTGCATTGGGAACATGGTGCTTTTTCGCCACCGTAGAAGCGCACGCATGGTCACCCATCCGTTCACCTACTGCGGTAGGTATCTAGCTTATAAAATAAAAAATAATTTACTTATGAAAATGATTAGGTGTTATTAATCTAATCCTTTAAGAAATACAAATATGCAATTCTTTAAAAAGTTTTTAACCAATCAAGTCGTTTTAATATTCTTCCAACTAATTGTTCATTGGTCAGTTTATTGAAGAAGTATATTTTAATTAAGTCATGGTCATCATCTCTTTAGCCTGTACTCCAATTATTTGGGGTCGGCTCTATCTTACTATTTGACAGGATTTTGATGAACCTGACGTAATCGTATTATGGTTGAAGGAGCTTGTAAGGAGTCACAAGGTGTGCATGTACCACTGTTATGTGTATGGTAACCCATCTGCGAACCAACTAGAATATAACGTAGCTGAACATCATCGTTGAAGCGGCGACTGAACGATCCATTGCACCATGCTACACCCACTCCCTCAAAATTGAATCTTTCAAGTATTAATTTAAAATGTTGTGGTGATGATGTCTAAAAATAATGTTGTTTCAAAAAATATCTATATTTAATTTGTTGTTATTTATCTTTCTTGGGTGTATATTTTATCGAAAATTATAAGTTTGATGAATATTATACATCAAGGTATAAATTTGATAATTCAAAATGTTTCGACGAATATTTGCTATCTTTTTATTAAATTTTGAAACTTGTGTTACTTACAATTCGTTATTAAGTTAATTTGAAAGTGGTACTCGTGTTCCAGTTGTTTCTTGAATTCATCGCGTTTATAAAAAAGTTTTTCTTATACCATACACAAAAAGAACCGTGTAAATAAAATTGCAAAAATCCTATTTTGTTGTTAATGATTTAGAGAGAATTCAGGCAAATCGACACTCGAACAAAGTGAATAATGATAATATCTCAAAATCTAAACTTCATAAATTAATTTTGTAAATTTAAACAATGTAAAATGAACAAATAATAAAGTACAATGTGATAACCACATCAGGCTTTCATTTAGTTAGCAATCGCGTCTGATAATAGCGTGCAATCGTTATTTGTCAAAAATTTAGCTACTAGCTAAAGTAAATATTTACAACTTGCAGTGTTAAAACTATTTTTTAAGGTAAAACCGTTACAGAAGTGTCTATTAATGAAATTAATAAAAGAGTGACTAGTTTAAGATATATTTGAAATTTTATTTTTGAATTCTCATATTGCTAAAACAAACAAAACTAAAGTTACATCTATTGTGATTGAGACNCAAAACTAAAGTTACATCTAATATGATTGAGATTGTAGTAAAAATTAATTTTTTTTTCGTCTAAAAGATAGAAAGTAGTTTTTAAGATTCGAATAAGATAAATTTTTCTAAAATAAATTGGTGTCAGTTAAAATAATTTCTCTACCGGCGTATTCAGTAAAGTAAATAATTTTAATTTTTTTAAAAGACTTTCGTTAACTTATTACATATGAATATATAATTAATTTCAAGAGAAGAATATAAAATTTGAGATAATTTTACAATATTATTACTTATTAAAAGATGTTTCGTAACAATACTTGGTACATTTTTTTGCCCCTAAACTCATCTATCCACTTTGTCCAAACTTCTTTTATTTAATAATTTTTTTGTTTGGCATAGATAATAATGCTCAAATAAAAAAAAGTATCTTAAAGATAACTAAATCTTATTTAAACAAAAATTAAGTTTTTATAATAAGGCAAGTTAAGTAACTCCATTTACCTATAAGAAACTGTACATGTTGTATTCTATTAACATTTGTTAGAAATGTAATAGGAAAAAATTACAATTATCTCTCTGAACTTATTCCTTGGGGAAAGCTCTCAATGAACACCTATTTGAAGGTTATACTAAGATTACCTATTAAATTCAAAATGCACGTAATAATATTATTTTATACTTACAATGACTAATAAAATCAACGTTATGTGTTGTACAACAAAGTAACATAATTTTAATGAGCAAGTCGACTTTGACACTAATAAGAACTCGTGTATCATGGTAATCTCTGTCAAGCATCTTAATGAGTGTTTGTACGGAAGTCGAAAAATGTCTGTAAATATCTAAATAATATAACTTACAAATGTCTATTCAATTATAATTTTAATTTTCTGAAAAATTTGTAAGTACCACTTACATTAAAAAATAATCAACTTTATATATATATTGAAAAATAATAAATGTGAAGAAATACTATGTATCAAACTAATATAAATTTCCCTGCTAACTTAATGACTTCATATTCTATTTTAATATCAAATTAAACTTTTATTAAAAAAGTTGAGATTTAATTGATTTATATTGGGTTCATCTAATATTTTATTTTATATAAAAAGAATTAATCACTTGTGGCCAATATTATTTAAAATTAAAAATAATTTAATTATTTGGGATCTTGGCCAACTAAAAAAAACATTAAACTTTGATTAAACTGGTAAAATGTGACAATCGATTAGGTGATAANNNNTGAACACCTATTTGAAGGTTATACTAAGATTACCTATTAAATTCAAAATGCACGTAATAATATTATTTTATACTTACAATGACTAATAAAATCAACGTTATGTGTTGTACAACAAAGTAACATAATTTTAATGAGCAAGTCGACTTTGACACTAATAAGAACTCGTGTATCATGGTAATCTCTGTCAAGCATCTTAATGAGTGTTTGTACGGAAGTCGAAAAATTTCTGTAAATATCTAAATAATATAACTTACAAATGTCTATTCAATTATAATTTTAATTTTCTGAAAAATTTGTAAGTACCACTTACATTAAAAAATAATCAACTTTATATATATATTGAAAAATAATGAATGTGAAGAAATACTATGTATCAAACTAATATAAATTTCCCTGCTAACTTAAAGACTTCATATTCTATTTTAATATCAAATTAAACTTTTATTAATAAAGTTGAGATTTAATTGATTTATATTGGGTACGTCTAATATTTTATTTTATATAAAAAGAATTAATCACTTGTGGCCAATATTATTTAAAATTAAAAATAATTTAATTATTTGGGATCTTGGCCAACTAAAAAAAACATTAAACTTTGATTAAACTGGTAAAATGTGACAATCGATTAGGTGATAAAGACACCAGGAGTATATAAGAGGGTATTTTTTGGTTGGGGTGTTAGTGTTTGGTGTTGATAGTAGTAACATGGATAATGAAATATGGGAAAAGTAAAACTTAAGGATAGAAAAGGTTTTTTGAGATAAATATTTTTTACTTGTAAATTAATATTTTAACNTTATTTTATATAAAAAGAATTAATCACTTGTGGCCAATATTATTTAAAATTAAAAATAATTTAATTATTTGGGATCTTGGCCAACTAAAAAAAACATTAAACTTTGATTAAACTGGTAAAATGTGACAATCGATTAGGTGATAAGGACACCAGTACACCAGTACAAGAGTACAATCTGGTAGACCGCACGTCAGTAATTATGTCATTTATTTACACGTTGGTAGTTATAATTTTTTAATTTAAAATATTTTATTTTAGATATGATTTAAAAATAAATAAATATGAGGATTTGTCCGCTTTGCGAATATATTATTTTCAATATAGATTGATGCTTCATATTTAAATGAAAAAGGTATATTACCATTAAATTCGAATACAATTACAAAAGTTTCAATATTTATTGATCTCATATCTCAATATTCTACAAATGGTATATAAAAAATCATATTTTATTAAAAAAAAAATTCACACATGAATAGATTAAAAATTTTACTTATTACTAAAACTTAACAATTAAATACACATATCATAAAATTTATTTAAACTTTAATAACAATCTTACAAATATAAATTAAGCATACTAAAATTTTATAACAATTAAAGTCACAACGAATACAAGTATATGTTAATTTGTATTTTTTAGGTATCGCACTAACCTTAAATAATCTGAATGTTTTTGTTTTTCAATCAGGAACTTTGATAGTTAACAAAATTAACAATGGTACGCGTATTATTTGGTTTCCTCTTAACTCAATTGTGTTACTTTGGAGTACATACTATTGGGCCCCTAAAAAAAATAATACAACAAAATAATGTTTACAATATCATGACTGGTTATAAACGTCTTAATAAGTTAAAGTTAAGTTAAACTTTTAGCTTAAGAGAAATAATGAGATACTACGTTAACTTAATATCTCTTTTGTTCATTTAACATCTAATTAACGTATATTTTAGTTAAATATCTCTATTTTAATAAAATTCTAATTATTTTAAAACAATTTTTTTTTTGACAGATCAACAAAGTTTTGTAAAATTATTTCTATTTAAATTATTATTATTGTTGTCTTCAAAACGCGTACATAGATTTTCTGAAATTATTAGGAGAAAAAAAGAATACAATTTTTTTACATAGTTAACAGAAATAGCTTTTTAACTGCATTATCTCAAGAAATAATAGATTAAAATAATTTTTATTCAATTTTTTTTGGAATACATTTTATTTCATAAGTCTTGAGATGTGTTCAAATTGTANAAAATAATAAATGTGAAGAAATACTATGTATCAAACTAATATAAATTTCCCTGCTAACTTAATGACTTCATATTCTATTTTAATATCAAATTAAACTTTTATTAAAAAAGTTGAGATTTAATTGATTTATATTGGGTTCATCTAATATTTTATTTTATATAAAAAGAATTAATCACTTGTGGCCAATATTATTTAAAATTAAAAATAATTTAATTATTTGGGATCTTGGCCAACTAAAAAAAACATTAAACTTTGATTAAACTGGTAAAATGTGACAATCGATTAGGTGATAAGGACACCAGTACACCAGTACAAGAGTACAATCTGGTAGACCGCACGTCAGTAATTATGTCATTTATTTACACGTTGGTAGTTATAATTTTTTAATTTAAAATATTTTATTTTAGATATGATTTAAAAATAAATAAATATGAGGATTTGTCCGCTTTGCGAATATATTATTTTCAATATAGATTGATGCTTCATATTTAAATGAAAAAGGTATATTACCATTAAATTCGAATACAATTACAAAAGTTTCAATATTTATTGATCTCATATCTCAATATTCTACAAATGGTATATAAAAAATCATATTTTATTAAAAAAAAAATTCACACATGAATAGATTAAAAATTTTACTTATTACTAAAACTTAACAATTAAATACACATATCATAAAATTTATTTAAACTTTAATAACAATCTTACAAATATAAATTAAGCATACTAAAATTTTATAACAATTAAAGTCACAACGAATACAAGTATATGTTAATTTGTATTTTTTAGGTATCGCACTAACCTTAAATAATCTGAATGTTTTTGTTTTTCAATCAGGAACTTTGATAGTTAACAAAATTAACAATGGTACGCGTATTATTTGGTTTCCTCTTAACTCAATTGTGTTACTTTGGAGTACATACTATTGGGCCCCTAAAAAAAATAATACAACAAAATAATGTTTACAATATCATGACTGGTTATAAACGTCTTAATAAGTTAAAGTTAAGTTAAACTTTTAGCTTAAGAGAAATAATGAGATACTACGTTAACTTAATATCTCTTTTGTTCATTTAACATCTAATTAACGTATATTTTAGTTAAATATCTCTATTTTAATAAAATTCTAATTATTTTAAAACAAATTTTTTTTTTTGACAGATCAACAAAGTTTTGAAAAATTATTATTATTTAAATTATTATTATTGTTGTCTTCAAAACGCGTACATAGATTTTCTGAAATTATTTAGGAGAAAAAAAGAATAAAATTTTTTTACATAGCTAACAGTAGAAATAGCTTTTTAATTGCATTATCTCAAGAAATAATAGATTAAAATAATTTCTATTCTATTTTTTTTGGAATACATTTTATTTCATAAGTCTTGAGATGTGTTCAAATGTTAATATGTATATCTTAAAATAAAATCTCAAATTGTTGAGTTACGTTGTGAATGTATGGTGTAATTTTAGTTAACATAAAAATAAATACATTTCTGGAATATAAAATAACAATATAAAATTATACCATAATTATTTTTTACGTTTGAAAAATCATGTGTTATTTATATAAAAAAAAGGCTTTGAAAGAGAAATATTTGACCCGTTAAAAAATGTTATTATTCTATGATTATGATATCTTTGCAAATCTGCTAGTACTGATAATAAACTCAACTAGTTAAGTTTATCTTTGNATAACAATATTTAGTTTTCTACGATTTCAAGAAAGTTTGTAGTGTTATTTATACAAAAACAATCCAAAGAATAATATTTGAATATTTTATAATTGGAACAAACTTTTCAAGAATTCTTAAAAAGTATACAAGACAAAAATGACATGATATCAAAATATAATTTCGCTCAAATGTTTTATCAATTAGCAAAGTATACAGCAATTGTTCCAACTAAATGCAAAACAAGTAATATGACAGTTGATATATTCTGTGTAACGTAAGTTTAAAGTGTTAAGAAAAAGCACTACGTTCGGGAATACATTTTTACATGCAAATATTCCCATAAAATACAATAGCAATTTACATGAAACAACAAAGATTGTTTGAGGAAAGAAAAAAAGTTTGTTTTATGCTTACCGTCTTTGA
Organism: Daktulosphaira vitifoliae; assembly: GCF_025091365.1. NCBI lineage: Eukaryota > Metazoa > Arthropoda > Insecta > Hemiptera > Phylloxeridae > Daktulosphaira > Daktulosphaira vitifoliae. The sequence continues at coordinate 13,165,257 of NW_026099576.1, read as the reverse complement.
AAAACAATGTAAGTTGCTATGGGATTTGTATGTGAAAAAAAATAATCGAATTTTACCAATATACTTTTTGTTCATTTTAACAAAGAAATATAATTTTTCAAGTTTTCGACGTATAGCATGCTTTATTATGCATCTGAATATTATCAAATTGAAATACTTTCCCTAATGTAAAAGTGACATATTACCTATTGATTACTTACTGTTATTGGATTAAGCAAAAGTTTTACTCGTTTCCTTTATCGAAAAATCACCAAAAAAATATTGTTTTTAAAATTCTTATTAGTTTATTTTTTTCAATAATATTTATTATACTTTTTTGGAAAATATTGATGCATCTAAATGTATTGAACCATAACGACCAAGAAAAATACCACATTTAATGCTTTTTTCAGCGAGTGTTCAAAATATTACATCAAAATAAGGAACAAATATATAATATCTCATGATACAAAAATTAATAACACCTTGAAACGGTATATTTTATAAAAAAACATTTTAAATAAGATAGGTTCAATAGAAAGATTTTTTTTAACTATTTACATTATTTAATTAGCATAAGGGACCTGTCTGGCCTAGTGGGTAAAAACGTATGTTTTAGCGGACGGGGTCCCGGGCTCGATCCCCAGGGTATCAATCAGATATTTTTTACGATCTACTCATTGGTAGTGTCTGGTTTCTGGTGCAGGTCGGCCATAATACCCGTCCCGTCCATCACTGGCCTATCCAAGAACTATCTTTGACACCCTAACATGTGAAAGAGAGCCACTACTCTCTGTAGCATGTTAATTACTTAATTAGCATTTATAAAATTAATGTAAGAACAATTTATGCTTTGCTATACTAAAAAATTTTTGGCCGATTAAAAATAGTATTGCTATGTTCAAATTTATTCATGACTTAAATTCAGGTAAAGCATCGGGTCTATACACTTATTTTGTAATGTAATATTCCTTAATTTTTTGGAATGATATTTGAAATACTTTCTTTCAAAACATGTAATTAAATATATGTCAACCAATTTAGTTTTTGTTTTCTCTGATTCACGGTTTAACACAGTTAAATGTTGAAAAAATGAAAAATATTTTTAATCTCTTTTATGTTATCGAAGCAAGTAATATATTTTTATAAGAAATGTAATTAATTTAGAGAAAACAGATACATGCTGTACCGACGAGATACCAAGAAAATCTCGATGGCCGCTTTGAAGATATAGCGATAAAATAAATATTAGCCTATATAATTATTTCTTTTAGAATAGACTTTTAAAATTAAGTTACAGACTGAAAAATATAATTATACCGTTAAGGTTCGATTTTATCGAATTTTATCAGTTTATTGACTAATAAAAATATAATAACTTGGTTACCCAAAATTTTTCAATCCGGTCTTGATAATGCATAAATTATGTGCACATTATTTTTAATAATAATTTTCTACTAGAAAATTGTTCGCTTCTAAAGCAAATAAACTAATGTTTAAAGATTAATTATTTAATATTATGAACTATGGAATATTATTTTTGGTGAACGTTTGTATTTTTGTAATAAATTTGTCAATACTTTCATGATATATTATTTTATTTTTAAGTGAGACTACACGTGGGTATCCAAAATCAGTAAACACTATTATTTTATAACTCAGTGCTATTCAGAAATATTTATCCATTTTAGTGTCGCGCATTAAGTATAATTTCAGGGTAAATAAAGTTTATAATATACATAAGTACAAACTTACCGTAAAATATTAACATATTTAAATTATTGCAACATTATCTATTCCCAAAACAGTTACTACAGTATTGTACACTAATATTAATTTAACAGTGATGATACACCATAGCATTATTTTTTTAAATGAAAAGCAATGTCCATATTAATAATACCAATGTTAGTTGTTTTGAACATCAAATTTATTTTAATACAAAAGATTCTGTATTAGCTAAATGTATATACAGCCAGGTATATATGGAATGTTCAGTAAGTAAGGAAATTGGTATCTATTGTTCTCATTGTTTGTAACAATTGACTTGTTTCCTTACTTACTGAACCGTCTGTATATTAAGTTGTGATATGCTTAGCTTTCAATTGTATTATACTCGAAATTTAAACTAAAATATGACTACAAGATCGTTACTAAAAAAATTGAAAATATTTTCAGTATATTTTATTAAATTTTATTTATCTTTTATTCGAGGAAATACTAATTATATAAGTTAAATTTATTAAGTTGTATTAGATTATTTATTTTAATTCTATAGCCATAATTATGTCAGAATATTAAGCATAATTTATAAAAATATTTTGTATTTTTTCTTATTAATGAGACTCAACATTTTTAAGTAATAATTATGAAAAAATGGTATTGATTTTTATTTTTTTTTAGAAACCTAAAACAGTGTAATCAGATTCGATATTTTTTTATACATAAACAAATATATATATACAGAGTGATTGATTTATTATTAAGTAGTTTGAGTTTTTCTTTCATAGATTATAAAAAGTTATAACAATTTTTAAGTTTACCAATTTAAGAGTACCAATTAATTTTTATTAAATGGCAACAAAAATCCTTGTCTTATTTATATAATAAAAAAATAATCTAACTAAAAAAACGACAGGTCAATACCAATTTTTGAACCAGTATTTTAAAAGTTTTAAACTCCTTATAAATAGAGAATTAAATACTTCTAAACAAATACAAAAATGTTATTTTAAATATTATTATTATTTATGAAAAAACTAGTGGTCAATGATAAATTAATCATCTTGTATATGATAGGGAAATCTAATAAATTTAATAAAGTAATTTATTTAAATATCTAGAATTCTAAATTTTTATGATCACATAATACTTAATAATAATAGATTTTTTAAATATAATTCAGTAGTCATAAAACCATTTTAAGTGTAGATGACTAGTAATTTTTTTTTATTATATCATATCTTTTAATAAGAATTTAAAAAATGCTTTATCTACTCTGCACTATGACTATAGACGAAAATTACGAAATTAATTAGTATAACTAGTGATATACAGTCAAATCAAATAAGAACACATCAATAAAAATGTAAAGCAATATTTATGTGGTTAATGTAATGATGATTATTAAAAGAATTATTATTATATTATGTAATAAAATAATTTCACTATAATATCTATATTTTTCAAACGTTTTAAACGTGATTTAAAACATTTTTTAACCCTGAATATTCCAGTCGTCAAATGCGTGTCTGATCAGTTAGTTATGAAGTTATTCTAAAAATTACCATTACTTTAATTTGTGTGACTTTTTTGTGGATAGATAGATTTTAAATAACACATATAAATGTGATATTGTTTACGGTAAAAAAAATAACATAATAATATAAGTTTAATCAATAATAATTAGTTACTAATAAATTTTTTACAAGAATTTAATATCAGTCATATTTTATAATAATGAATAACATATTAAATTTATTATATTAAAAACAAGTTTTTCATATCAACTTATGAATTAAAAATTTTTAATTTATCTCTCTTTTAAATATTAATTTTTATGAAAATGATATTAATTAAACGATAAATAGAATAAATTAGTCAAAGAGTTTTTTCATAACGTAAAACAATTGATTAAATAAATGAATTTGTGATAAATATTAATGATGAGATTGAATAATTATATTTTTATAAGTATATATTTTACAGTTAACCTTTTCTCTATTTGGACTCGATCAATTTATCCCATTTGTATTCTTTATAGTCCATTTGTTTCTTTTATTATAATATAATGATGATTTATTGTTTTTTATTGATTAATTTAAACTAAAAATATTAAAAATTTTTAACTCAAAAAGCCACAAAAAAAAAAAAATATATATATATATATACTAAAAAAAATATATTTTAGAACAAAGTTATCATCATCAGAACAGAACGCATATTGTTTAGACATTAGCTTTTCTATGAAAAAAAAGATCTCGTTTTTAAGAAAAATATGACATGAAGCTTACAAAATTAATTTTTTTTCATAGTTAATTCGTATAAATATACAATATTTTGTAGCATTCATATTCTAACTTGTACCTTAAAATATTGAAAACTTAAAAATTTTAATGACAAATTTTGGACTACGCTTGACCTATTTTTAAATTTTTTTGATATTTTTTTAACGTAAAAAATTTTCTAGTAGTTTTAATTAATGGTTTACGGGATTTTTAGGATTAGAACGATCAACACAATAGAAACTTCTGTTACTGATTGAATCAAGATTAGTCGGGAAGAAAGCCAAAGTACGCGATCAACATACACAAACTATGTAACGGATAATATTAAGTGTAGGTATTATAATGCTTAATAGAAAAGGGTAGATTGGATTTTACCTGATGATATTTAGTTTTATAATTTTTAAAATTAAATTATTTAATTATATACTATAATTATAATTAGTTCATTATTAGTTCAAGAAATTTTAGTTTGTCTCGCTTTTGGTGAGAAAATAAAACAAATTATTAAGAGTTATTTTCTTCATTTCCGTGCCCATCTACTCATATTGATTATTAAACTAACTTGGTTACCATATTAATATTTAATGTTGGTTATTTAAGGATAATTATATTCAACAAATAAGTGCGTGCAACGTGCAAATAGTGATCAGTAGCTAACCTGACGTACCGAGACCGTTGTTGCCGTATAAGAGTTGGCTCTATTTCTAAAAAACGTAAACTGCCATCGTCTCTTGATCTGTGCTATCACCTATAAGAAATTTAATTAGTTAAAATAAATGTCTAAAAAAAATAAACGGAAAAACTCCTAGTTAGTTATATAAATTTTCGTTTATTAAAATAACTTATTATAAAAATATATTATTATAATAGTAAAATGTTGTATATTATGTGAAAATGTACAGATGGAATAATATATTTATACATATTTTACGTAAGTTCATCTACCTGCATCATGCAAAACAGTGAAAATATAAGGAATTCAGGTCAATTGACCTATAGTTATAAATGCTTAAAGGTAACTGACATTCTAAATATGCGATCCAAATAGGAAATTGCGTGATACACAAGCTGAAATATGAGCAAAATATTTAAAAAATCTGAATATATTTAATATTATAGTTTTAAAATTATAATATGCAACATTGTATGACAAAATGTAACTACCAATGAAATATAAAAAAAAAACAACAAAAATGAATGGATCAAACATATTTTTCTTGTCGCTTACCATATTTTAAATTTGTTTGATGTTATAACAATTTTTCTGTACACTTTTGTGTCCAGGAATTGGTTAATCATACATATAATACAATTTAACTTAGAAGTAAATGAGTTGAAATTAAAATTGAGTTATCTCTAATATATAGTTGCACATGTAACATTTAAATTTATTAGTTTTAATTATAATATTTTTGTATGGCTATCGTAGCCATAAATAATCATTATTAGTATAGTATAACTATATAACTAAACTGACAGATTTATGTATGTGTATTTTGTTATTTAAAATGATAAATCTTTAAAATTGATAAATTGACTCACTTCTCCATTTAGGAAGCAGAATAATGTTGCCACACATAGCCCCTAAATAAAAAAAATAAAGTTTATTAAAAACTGAGCACGATTTTTGTGCGATAAGCCGTTCATTCGTGTTTTTTGTTCATAAACTATTTGTAGTATAAATTTCCTTTCTGTGAAATAAGCAAAATCACGACAAACGTGGTAAAATTACAAATTCAATTCACACACTTTGTAAACATAATAAAGTATTTTTTTGAGGGGATAGTTTAACATTGCTATTATGAAGAAAAAACTTGTCTTATTAATCATGATAATAATGTATATTTAAGTTGGTTTTTTTAGTCTTATGCAAAAGGTATAGTTTGCTTATACCCCTAGAATATTATAACCTGAAATACACGTCAAGTAAAGCTGCTAGTTTATCACCAACTTAGCTTAAAACTTACACGTTTTTTGTCTTAGTTTGCAGATAAGAAAATTTTAACATAAATTTGGTTTAACCCTCGGGTTTAGTGTTTAATAAAATTACAAATAAGTCGAAAAGTTTAAAGTAGGTGAGATGAATAAACTTTAAAGACTTCGTAAAAATATGCAAGTGTAAGATTGTACTTATATATCATTTTGAAATCATAGTTTAAACTAGTTAATAGTAACTAGTTTATAGTTGAACTTCTAAATTTAAAAATAGAAGATTTTAACTTGTTAAGTACAACTGGATAATACATATTTTTAAATAATACATACTTGAAACGATGATGTAACGGCTGATATAATTTCATAATAACGTTCCCAAGGATGGTGTTTTTCAGGTCGGAAAGGCATTAACAAATAATAAAGACCTAACAGTGGCATTAGTAATAATGTAGCTCTGAACGATTGAAGCATTGCCCGTGATGGTGTGCTATTAGATAAGTGTGATGGACCAGCTTGTAACTTGACCCAGAGTACTCTGACGATATTAAACAGAAACAACACGTTTATAGGAAGGCAAAAAATGACTGGCATCACCAAAACAGACCAGTAAGCTTCATTCATCCAACATCTATAATTTAATATAATAAGTAAGTAATAGAATAAGTATAAAACTATTATTATGGGCTATTTTCAAGAATTTAAAAAGTATGACGAATAAAAAAAAGTATGAAAATTATAAAATTTAAACTATTGGATAAATTATTTTTAGATATTAATTGAATCATTATCTATTCTACTAACTAGTAAATATTAAAAAAAAGTTTGTTTAAAGTTATAAGGTAATACACAGTAAGTGACGTGAATAAAGGAATGTGATGAATGTGGCTGTATTAAATATTAAATAATTTAAAGAAGCTTATATAACTAAAGAGAGCCTTACTAACATTTTAGGATACTATTTTTATTTTTTATTTTTACTAAATAGAATGGCGCACCGATTCATTGAAAGTTTTGATAATGATAAAAATGTTTAGGTATGCATTTTGGATATTTTATAACCAAAATTGTAATACTTCAGTGTAAAATTAACATATATATTAAAAACTAGGCTCCAACTAATCGGGGCTCTACCCTAGACTTTATGGGCCTAACTAGTCTACGGCGTGTTTGACCCTTTAAGACATCTTAACCCTTAGAGAAGTTCACAGAGTCCGGTAGAAGTATACAAATACGCCGGGCACGATAAATGATTTACACAAAAAGTATTACTTGTGACGTAAAAAATTGACCTATCATTATTAGTATTATTTAACACGATAAGTTAATTAAATTAGTTATTGGTGAACATTATATAATAGACTTAGATGGTTATGAGAAGGCATTAAAGCATTAAGGCGAGGAAGAAGAAAATTGGTGAGCATCATATAATTAAGCGTAACTGCCCAGCAATTGGTAATGCGGTGTTATTGTCTAAGTGGTGTTAATTTCGTGGTGAATCAAAACTATTTTTCAACATTAAATTCAGTAATATCGTAATTAAATAGTCCTTAATAATTCAGTCGCACATTCCCCTTTATACTTTTTTTGTTGTACAATCGCTATCAATCGTTCATAACAAATTATCATTGCGATAAGAAAACGCCCAGCTGACCACTACAATACTGTCAATAATTCAACCGGTCCCAGGTGTGTGTCAACTATGCATGCACTGATGTCGGCATTGTTTCCACTTCCGGTTCATGTGTGTCATCGCCGTCAAGTGGTCTGGCCGTTTTGTTCAAATGTGTCTTTGGCCTGGTCGTCGAATTTTTAACTCCAACCATCTAAGTCTCGTTGTTCATTTTGTACTCTTGCATTTCATGGCTACCTTACTCTTACTTTTGACCCAGGCGAACGAGCCATGGGTGAAGACTTGGTTGGCTGCGGCTTGGACAGCATTGTGTTATGATTGTGGTAACTTTTGTAAAACATCCCTTTCTTTCTTTCGTCCATTTAAGTTTCCTATAGTCGTGCATTGTCACGAGGTTTTCTTTGAACATGAGCCGTCATTAAATTAATATACTTTCATTATTTTTATATGATTATTCTATTCTATCCTATTTTTCTGACATCTTTTGATCATTGGCTATTCGTAAATTGTCTATTGTAAAATATCATTTTCTTTAGTATGTTAATTATTTTTGTCATGTCGAGTGTCAAAAAACCTTACATGTAGACGTGCTTAGCAGTCTCAAGACCCGGTTTAAAAGGCCTACATCCATTTTGACCGATGACAAATTGTCTGTTTGAGCATTATTGCAATGATAATCATTTTATTATATTCAATATTACAAAATACGCTCCTAGCCCTTGGTCCAATAGAACATGGTCAATACAGCATTGTCAGAGATTATTTTCTCCCTCATTTTCTATTTATTTTATTTGTTCTGTAGATCAGTAAATAATTTGTAATAATTTTAACCATGACTTGAAATATGTTATATAAAAGAATTTGAATCTTCATTTTATTTTGAACATTTATAATTTGTGACTGACATTATTTTATTGTACTTCAGGCATAATTATTTGATTTAAATTTGTTATTAGTTATTTTCATTGTATTAAATAGAACATCACCGCCCATACCTCTAGTCTACCAGTTTTTTATTTTATTTTCCCCTAGAGTTAAGATAAAAAACTTAGTAATTTGAACAATAGTACAATCTTCAAACATTTTATGTCATTTAAAATTGAAATTCCACTATACTTCCGGTCTGGTAGAACCTCGGTTAGTGGTGGATCCAACATTGTTTGGTTTATGTGCGTTTAGCGGTAAAAGCCTTACAGCTAGAAGCCGGTGAACGTCACATACTTCAAAATTAGTATAACAAATGTAGGATAAACATTTAATTGTTAAAATTAGTAAAATCTAAAAAGAGCCAATAGCAAAATGTAATAAGTATACGTTTTGTGCCGAGGTTATCGCAATAATGTAATAATATTTATATTTTAACACTATCTTTGGAATCAACAAATATTAATAATATTGTGTTATGATGTTACCATCGGTTTCTGTTACTATCTATTATTTGTGGTTATAATATAGAATTTCAAATAAATATAAGTAAATTTGAAATTTGTATAAATGTATTCTAATACATCAATACAAATATTCATTAGCATCTATTATTAGATGCTAATGAAACTAGTATTTTTGCTAATAAATGTTTATATGATATACCAATGAAATTTAAGAAAAATAAGTGTATAACACTGTCCTATTTTATGACTAAAAATAAAATAAAAATATGTACTAAAAGTATACTTAATAATACCATATGAATTATTGTTAACACAACAGGTATGCAAAAGATAACTTTATAATCACTAAAATACTTTCTATGTTAACTAAAAACAAAATAATTTTGTTTATATTTTTGTGTGTGATTATATATACTTAATATAAGTGCGTACAAACTCAATTATTGCGATGCGCACATACAAAATTATATTCAAATAAAAACTATGCCTGTTGACTTAAAAAAAATAACGCTCTCGGAGTACAAAAAAAAAATAATTTTATTAGCGCGAATAATTTTCAAATATTGTTGCCAAGCTCTTTCATTAAAAAATTTTCTTACAATTGGCCTTTTATGTTTTTCGTATTGAGACCAAATTAGTATACTTCGCCACTGTAGAAAATACAAAGTTGTTATGTTAAACTTGTATGGCACAAGCGACCAATAATGTAGTAAACACACGATAAGTGTCAATAGTATGTACACACTACCAGTTGTAACTCACCGGTTCGTGTGATAAACAACATAAGTGATAAACAACACAAGATAGTTTATGGTTGAGTGATCTACACATTTCCAACGATAATTAACGAAAATATATTAATCTTATTATGTGTCATCAATGGTCATGTTAATGAATCACGTTAAAAAAACATGAACAAATATGCACATGTCTAACAAATTCACCCCTGAACCAAATAAAAATTGAACCATTATGGAAACACCGACTATTTTCATATAGTCTCTTGTGGAATTGTGGTCAAAAATTAAATGATTATTACTAATACATTTACGTGCTACACAATACACAATAAATATATTAATACATTTAATATATTTTTTTATTTTAACAATAATTAGTTATTTTGTGAGCAAATTATAAAAAAATTTTCTTTTTAAAAATAAATAGTTCTTCAAAGGTATTTTAATATAATTATTATATTATTAAATGTTCATATTATTTAATACTATATTAAATTATTATTGGACACTTCAATTGTTGTCATAATAACAGGCCGTATTCTAGATTACTATAAGGTTATTACTTTAAACTCAACAATGTATATCGTATTTGTATACGAAATATATAAAAAGGTTTTAAGTATATAACTCAAAAATATTTTCTATTACTATAATGAAGGGGAATAAGATACTACAAAATAAGATACAACTAAACTTTTAACTCAATATGAAATCTATCATCTAGATTGAAGTAAATCATAGCTTAGATAAACCTAAGCCGACTTTGAGAGAGGAAACGTTATATTCGTTTCTTGTAAATCGTAGTAAAGTTTTAAAAATATTAATGATATTAGTTTTTTGCTACAGAATTATTTTTAATTTCAACAGATAATCTTTTATTTCTGATTTCCGGTAACCACTAACTATAAAAGAAAATTATTAAAAACAATAAAAACTTAATATATAAAAACCTTAACAATTATAGAATCCTAATAATTATTTTTGATATTGCCATCAGAGTTGCATTAATCATTGTTAATAAAACAAAATGAATAATTATACTTACTCGGACGTTTGCATGTGGACTATTCGTAGTGTTGCATAAACTGATATAATGACCATCGGAGCGGACCAGGCCAATTTCCACAGCCATCTGACTAACGTATCTTCAGCGGTAAAAGCGTATGCCAGCAAAGTGTGTAAATAAAAACCTTCTGCAAACATCCACGCGTAATTTGTAAGTAGAAAATAATGAGTTACTACGTGAAGCACTTGACACCACCACTGTAAAATAAGTTTATCTATATTATCTACATTTTATCCAAACAACTTATATAAGTGTTAAACCAATATAATTATTGTATCTTCTTTGAAATTAATAACGGCTTTATTTGTATATCGAGTTTCAAATTGAAATTGTTTTCTTCTTAATGAACATTTTTATATACAACTCTTCTTTTTTAAAGACATTTTTAATTACTTTACTATATAAATTTATTTTAAAACGCATTATAAAAAAAAAGTTAGTTTATGAAGAAGTAAGTATCTTATTATAAGTCTTATTTACATTTACATAATTTTTCTTTAAAAAATACATAAAATAGGCAAATGTATTTGTATAAAAGGACATTTGCGTGCTTTCTATTTAATGAAAAATTAATTAAACTAGCTGTTTAAATTTTTAAAATCTTCTAAAGTGCACTTTAATACAAAATAAACAAATGTGGGTTTCCTCAATAAACTTTTGTGCATATAAAAATGAAAGTAGTTTATTCTTTATTCAACAGTTATATTTTTATGTTGGTAAAAATAAAACCCTAAACAATCAATACCTATCGTAATGGGAATATAAAATGACTTTTTATGTCATATTGGCATGATAATTGGAACATTAGACGAATTGGCATCGAAATTAGACGTCCTTAATGTGAAAATTCCTTTTTTCTAAAAATGATTGATGCTCATAAATATAAAACTGTACATCATGCGTATATATTTGTTAATGTTATTCAACACATAGAAGTGTAATATTGGGAAGAGCAATTGTCAATATCTAATTTATTTCATTTATATTTTTTTAAAATTAAATTGCAAAATGATGAACTAAAATTAATGAGACCATAATTTTCTAATAAAACGTTAATACTTTTTTTTTCATTAAAATTATTCATAGATGCTTTGAATTATTTTAGAATAGTTAAATTTTGATCTTATAATGTTGTATTGGATTACTTAAGTTATGTTTATCATGTGTTTTCTATTAAACATATAGGATAATAACACTCGACTACAATACGGGGTTAGATTATACATTGTAAGTGTAAAAAAAATATGTAATTGCGGTAGTAAAACGTTATTTGAATATTTAAAACTGTGAAATTGATGGAAAAAACTGTATTATAAACTGGCAAGTTAAACGTTTATAGAATACATAAACAGCGTAAAAGGGCTAACTAGAAAGGGTTTATATTAAGTTTAGTAAACAATAAAAATAATCGTACACGATGGATTTTTATTTTGAAACGTGTGTAAAACAGTAAGTGTGTCACAACTACTTTACAATTTTTATAATACTATATACATAAATAGACTTATCTATGTATATCTTTAATATCAGTAGAATGCATTTTATTATCATTAAAAAGTTTTAATCAAAATATTTCTTATTAGTATATAAAATTATTAAGGGAATATTCAATGTCTCCTTTCATGTAGGCTATCTCAAACTCAGTTTTGAGACGCTTACAGTAAATCTCGTCATCTTCGTTGTACACAATTAAAATTTATGCACAAGAAGATAGTGTAAATAAAACATACCTCATTATTTAGAACAACTGTAGGATGTTCGATGACTAAGTTGTACCACAGCAACCACAGTAAATTATTACTAGCAAATGATGCAAACATATGAGTGTGTAGTGTATTACGTGCACACCTTAATGACCTGGAAAATATAAAAAACTAAATAAAAGTTAAGTTAAGATTTTTTGTTCATTTTAGCTTCGATGCGAAGCTGGAGAAGGTATTAGTTTTACTATGATGTGTTTTTTGTGCCTGTAACATGACGTAACAAAAAATAAAAACCGTCTTAGCTTCGATGCGAAGTTGAGAAGGTATTGGTTTTACTATGATGTGTTTTTTTTTTTGTGTCTGTTACCACTTTTTCTCAGCTCTCACCGAACCGATTTCTTTCAACGATACGTCAAAAGATCACAAATCGTATCTAGTCAAAAAAAATTACACTCAAAAATTGAAAAAATATCCCTCGTTCCCCGTAAATGGGGTAAATCTCCAAAACAATTACAAATTTAAAAATCGCTCATTTTCGACATTTTTTACAATTTTTTTTACTTAGAACTGCCACAACTTTTTTAAAAATTACCAAATCAATATAATTTTTTTTTTTCATAGATGCATAATGTCTTTACTTATCATTTGGTATATTTTTTATAAATTTGACTCTTAACCTATCCACAGAGGGGATTTAAAATGAAAATTTTTTAATTTTAACTTTTGAAAGTGTTCCGGAAAGTCTGACACTTGTATATATATCTTAAATTAAAGATAATATAATATACTTTATTATGGAAAAAAAAGAATTTGTGATTTTATTTTGTCCTCACGATGAAAATAGTTACCGAATGCTATTTTTGTGTGAAATTCTCGATTTTATATTTAACATTTTTAACTTTATATTGCTATAACTTATTGAAAAGTGTATGGATCAATACAATTTTTTATGAGAAATAATATTTATATCCCTCTTTCATTCGACATACTTTTTTTTAATATAACACCATTTCCCTTTATATATTTATATATTATAAACATATATTTATTCATATATTATACTTATAAATCATACAACTTGTAATCAGGACATAAATAAGGAAATAGGAGATCATGTAGCTTTTGGAATAATCCACCAATTATTTAAAATTAAATACTATCGAAAGATTTGCATCGAAGCGTTTTTTATGATAGTGATTTTAATCACTGTCAGATATCATTATTCTTGACCCAACTATGTCACACACCCACTGTGCTGGGTTTTTATTATTTAAATTATATAAATATTTAATAATACATATATTGGAATTTAATGATTCCTAAACAACTCGAATACACTATTTGAAATGCGATTTAAATTCGTGGAAATCATTATTTAGTACCGGAGTATTTTGTCTAGGAGATGTAATTTGATAAATTAATTTTCTCTATAAATTCAAAATCTGTTTACATTCTACAAGGTGTAATTATTATGTCAAGAACGTGTACAAAATTTGTCTAATTTTTTTACATCTTCAAGATAGATTCAATTAAAAAATAATAACATTCTTTTTTTAATCTTATTGATTTTATTGGATCAAATTTATTTTGTATGAATAACACATAAAAATTATTTGTAATGCTACAAATANATTGGAACAAATTTATTTTGTATGAATAACATATAAAAATAATTTTTAATGCTACAAATACTATTTCAAGCGCTTCAAATTTAACAGTATTTGTTTTAATTTAATAAATTTCAATTTTAGAATACCTAGAACACCGATAGTTATACGAAACACTCAGCGTAAAAATATGTTTCAATTACATTAATAACAGTTAATATTTGAACGAAACTAAGTATAACTACTGTTAAGAGTTAAGCAATAAAGGTTTCAAATTCAGAGTATTTAATATATATTATTACTATTATTATACAGAAATTTAGTTGGTTCAGACGAATCATTACAAGTATTATTGAAGCTATTCAAACAGACCACAGACCAATATGTAGCTGCTGTTATTGAATTGCCTATTATAGTGGAAAATGCTGCGTTATTTCCTTTAATCTATGTTAGTATTTCCTGTGCTTACTGAATGGCAGCTGTTACATTGACCGTGCAACAATAAGTTTTTTGTTTTAGGGCATTCATTTTATTAACTCTCAGTAAAACCAAATAACTAAGTAACACCATATCAATTAATAAAACTAATTCAAACTCTGAACTCAAAAAAATGAATAAAAAGCCAAAACTTTAGAACTTTAATTAAAACTTTGATGACAAGTTATATTATGTTCTTGTTATACAAGTAATTATATTAATTGTACTCATACTTTGAGACATTACTTTAAAACAATTCTGTTAACTAATGCATAGAAAACACATAAATCTATAATATTCAGTCACACTTTTAAAGTAGAAAACTGTGATTAGATTTAAAATAAAACGCTAAAAACTAATAACATTATTATGTCCTAATTTATTAATATACCATTATGTGTTCAATTTTATGTTGTTTTATGAAATATCAAAATTTGCTAAAAATGTATAATCGAAAACGATTGTTCAGTTTAGCTGATCTATTTGTCAAATTTTCATTAAAATTAGTTGTACGACGTCATGTTTGTACTGAAACTTGAAAAGTTATATTTATTGTTGTAGACGCTGTGGATGAGAATCTTAAACTTTGTCAATTAATCAAAAGTTTAAAACTGCTAAGTGGTAATTGTAAAATTTAGACTGAATTGATTCAATTTCAAACTAGCAAATTATGAATCTAACACATTAACATAAAACTTAAGAGTCGTTGAAATATCATATCATACACCTAAAGTGTTCTATATACAAATTTGACTCTCTTTTAAATTATTGATTTTAGTAGTTGCTTAGATGAATTTACATGGTTCATTGAAACCTATAGAATAATTAAATATTACGTGTAGCCTTTAAGGAAACAATAAAAGTATACATAAATAAATACTGATTATTTTTGAAGTTATTAATTTAAAAGACAAATTTCTCTAAGTAATACTATTACTAAATTTATAAAATATATTTTTCTTGTGACGAATATCGTTATAGTGACGTTTAATATATGAAGAAAAAAGAAAAATTTAACNATAGTGACATTTAATATATGAAGAAAAAAGAAAAAATTAATATATATGTTGAATTTTTTGTTATATCGAACTATAATTAAAGTCCGCATAATTTATGTTGTACAATATTTTATGTTTTCATAAATTCAATTACTCGAAATTTTCAATACCTCGAAGGTATAAAAAAATTTAGGTGCCAGAAACTACATAAATTGGAGAGGAAGCCATTATTTTTTTAAAATCTAAAGAGAGGATTGCACTATTTAAACACGGGCTTCTTGTTGTTTTAGTTGCGTAACTGCTTAACGCAAATTTGAATTAAAAAATGTTAATGACTTAATTTATTTGGGCACATTTTCGATGACATCGTGTTGCTTATTACTGGCTGAAGTAAACTTTTGAAATTGGCACATACTGCAAATTCACGTGTCGGTTATATCTTAAGTCAGCTCTCTAAACTCACACAGTTCACTGAATAGACCATTATCTTGTCACTAGGGTGGGCCTTTTAAAACTCGAAGGTCTGTACCGCCCATTTACTTTTGTGATAAATGAAAAACTTTAATAAATTTTTAATGCTCGAGGTCAATTCCTTGAAGTGGTGCAAAGGGGTAGAAATTTATATTTTTACGAGTATAACTTTTTTTTATTTAAGTGACATTCAAAAATAACAATAATTTTTTGCTTAGTTCTATGACTATTACAAAATAAAACTANGGTGCAAAGGGGTAGAAATTTATATTTTTACGAGTATAACTTTTTTTTATTTAAGTGACATTCAAAAATAACAATAATTTTTTTCTTCTAAGTTCTATGAATATTACAAAATAAAACTAATTATTTGCTTTACAAAATATTTGTAGATTTCGTATTGATACCTTTGGCAAGACGCTTTATTTTTTATATTTTATACAAATAATAAAAATGTATTCAAAATACATGGTAACTATTTTAATTTTCAATTAAAATTAGATAAAAATAAAAAAACCCTTCTCAGTACCTAAAATAAATGTATTGCTATGTGATAATTTAAAATAAATTTGAAGCCTATTATGATTTCTGACAGGCCTTTTACAATTGTCAACCTAAATTTTTTTCAAATTCAAAAATATAATTGGAAACTCTATGGTAGATAGTTTAAATTAAATTAAATTTGTTATATTTGTTTAACAATTGAATAACAGATGATTTTGTCAATGGTTTCATAAAGATTATCATATGCGAAAAATGTTGAAATAATTAATAGTGTAATTATCGTTACGCCATCTTATCAAACAAAATATCTGCAGCAAAACATTTCGGTAAAGTGTCCTTCTCCAATTGTGTTCTTTAAGTTCATAATAATAAATATTTAATACACTTTTTTTAAAAGTATCTTTTCAGTTTATTATGCAATATTTTTTAATTATTTACACGTAATCTAAATGTCCTAAAATTAAAAAATTTGCACTTAAATACTAAAAGTCATCACGCAATCTTCCATGTAAACTGCAAATGTATTAATGTGATTATAAATTATTATTTAAGAGTTATTTTGCGACGTCAAGGTTGAAATAAATTGACTATATTTAGCTGGAAAAGCAGAAGGATAGTAAATTTTACATTAGTTCGTCGAATTAGAACAACAATTACTAAAAATTAGTTTTTGTATAATTTTATTGCGAGCTCAATTATTTTCTTCTTGGTTGGTATAAAATGATTATATTTTTAAAGTTATTTATCTTAGTCACTATCTAAATTAACTTGTAATTGCAACTGAAAAAATACTTAAACTTTATTTTCTTGTTAGCATTTTAAACAAAGTAATATTAAAAAAACACATACACTCATATAAAACATTTGGATTTTTATTATCAAGAGTAAAAAAATCAAATGAGTATAGATTACACGAAATGTCAGAGACTGATTAGTTATTTTATCCTGTCTCTCAGTGTTTAAAATTCTACACTTAATTTGCAGAGTACGGTAATTTTTTTTAATGTACGTTATATTGCAATATTAAAATAAATGTTGTATTAAGGTCACACGCCAACATGTAAAATCCAATATTTTTTTTACTGCTATGAATTTTGATTTAATATTTTTTACAATTCTAAGTATAATGTTTAAAATATTCAAATTAGGCAAAATTATTATGATAAAAATACTCGCAATGAAGGATTAACGAGTTTAAATAATAATCAAACCTTTTTTCTCTAAAACTTGATCAAATGCGTGTAACATTTTATTATGAAATGAATAAAAGTGACATGGTTAATTGAAAGGTTTGCAAGTCATGTTATTCACTCAGTAATTTTTTGAAAAAAAAAAAATGTGTTTTTTATACATTATTAAACTGAAGTATTCAATTTAATTATATTTTTCTCTGAAATGATGACTGTTCCACGTTTTACTCACACCGATCGTTTATTTTTTATTCACTGAAATAACAATGACACTCAAAATAATTGTTAAATGATCTGCGGAATAAAAATATTTTGTAAGTTTATGTTTTTAGTTCTCTATATATTACTTGGAAAAATTATAAATACCGCCAATAAGTTAATTCATTATCAAACTTTTTTTCAGTTCTCTAGTGGACACAGAATATAAATCCTATGCATAGTTTTGTCATTTCACGTGATGAATCGACATTGTTCATACCTGTCGACTATATTTTCGTTTTAAGATCAATAATAAAAAACGATAAATGTATAAATATGTCTATCTATTTGCATTATTGCGCACGTCACTTCTACGAAAACTTCTTTGACATTTATTGTTGTTGGTAGCATGTGATGCACCTATATATTATTAATGCTACTCGGCATCCGGATGTGATCAAAAGCAATATATTAACACACTATACTTGCGTCGTGTTTGATGATGTATAAGAAGAGAATATAGAGTTAAAAGCATTATTTTCATTTCAGAGTAACGTAAATCAACTATAAATCTATATTCTCTAATTTCCTCTTTTTAAGTATCTGTGAACAAGAAATCGGAACACTTTGTACTATACGTCGTTACTTGTCAGCTTATAAGGATTTTAAATTCGACCATGTGTACTGTGCGAAACTAATAGCTAAACAACTTCTCACTGTCTATTTACACATTCGCATTCTTTCTGACTTTCAACCTTGAGAGATTAGTCGAATCGCTCTTGGTGACCCATTATAGTCATTTGGGCTTAAAGAAATGGCTTAATATGAGTAAATCTAATATTCNTGACCTATTATAGTCATTTGGGCTTAAATAAATGGCCTGTACTTTAATATGAGTAAATCTAATATTTATTATTATTCGAACAATATCTTACAGTCACAGTGTCTTATAACTAAATTTCAACCACTTTATGTTCGATAGCGGTTGTTATAACTGTTGTTCGTACATTATCTTTATACATTAGGCATTTCTAAGAATAATCTACTCAAATAATTTTTAAAAATATTTTTCAAATTCTCAATGAAATAATTTCCTACAAGACATTCTGATTTTTAAACAAAGTCTATGAGTACCTACTTTAATACTATTTTGAAAATGATTTTTACTGCAGTACTATAGCTATTAGCATAATTTAATAATGCAAAAAAATATTTCAATTAAAATGTATAAAAATAAAACTTATGCTTTAATAGATTTTTGATTGCAAATATTCAAGATATATGAATAGATTTGTCATTTAGAAATCCATTCTACAGTTTTGCATTCCACTGCGAGGCAAAACACTTAATATTCTGGACGTAACGTATTAATCAGATTTTGGTTGAATATATCTCAAATACGAAGATAGCTATGCTTAGGGTCTCATGCGGAATCTATAAACTCGTTGATCACTACATTGTTGCGAGTTTTTTTATAAAAATTCCATTTTCAACTTATGCTCATCAAAATTTTATATTTCATTCAATAAATTTGTTTCATTTTTATTATATCATTCTTGTAATAGGATGTATATATGTATGACATTTTTGAAATATGACTTCACATTTAATTGAACATAACAGCCATTTATTGTATTATAAAAAATAACAAGTTATTAATAAANCATTTAATTGAACATAACAGCCATTTATTGTATTATAAAAAATAACAAGTTACTAATAAATTTTTTTTGTGTGTATTATTATTTTATATCAATACAATATTATATAATTTTACTATGCATTAAAAAAGTGTGTTATATAAAACAGTATTAAATTGGATATTTTATGTTCCATTTATAAATTTTTAAAAAATATTGGATTTAAGTTCTTTCGTTATGTTTCAAATATTTTCAATGAAATATCAAGTCATAAAGTAACACACTGAAATATAAAATTTGAAACAGAAACGTGATTGATCTTAAATTGTACATGAACATAGTACTTATCAATCTCTTTATGCTAATAAATCATTCAGTTACATATACAATACTTACTATACATTAATAGAAAGTTATTCAAATTCAAAGTCTTATAAAAAAAAAAAAAAGATTGAGCACAAATGTGTTTTTT
>NW_026099576.1:13139232-13145149 GCF_025091365.1 Daktulosphaira vitifoliae | reverse complement strand
ACCGTATCCAACGATTGGTATGCTACCTGTTCCTGATTTGAACTTGAGGTATTCCATGTTGTTAAGTTATGTGTATGCTTGTATATAGTAAGTTGTACAGACACGTTCTCTTGATTACTTGGTTACTAAAAAAAATATTTGATGGTAAAAAATGGTTATTAAAAAATGTTCTTAGTGTTACTTGATATATCAGTATATCTTTATGATGAGAGTACATCATATACTAATAACTCAAAGTAAAAATTAACTTTTAGTTTTGGTTTATCACGTGTACATTTATTATTTATATATTCGGAATAAAATTTTATATTTTGTCGATTATGCTAGACAACCGGAATACACTATCGTCACATTACGGATGATAGCATATTTATTCAATCAGCATATTTAATGTTAGTCATTTGACCGCTTATCGGCTTAATGTCCACTAGGCAGTCACAATTGAAAGACGAAGTGTGATGATGACAAACTTTATCCATTATTTTAAGGTAACGCCAAAAAAGTATTAATCAAAACAAAGTCACATAAAGATACATATTTAAAATCAATCTCGTATGAGTTTCTTTCAATTAAAATTGTNCATATTTAAAATCAATCTCGTATGAGTTTCTTTCAATTAAAATTGTTTGTTTAATTATAGCTATGCGCTAGCCGTTTTCGCAGAACAATAATCTATAGTTGTATAACTGTCATTTTGGCACTGGTCTTGATGGGTAAGCGCGAGTACCTGGTGAAGTTTGTTAGTGCAGACATGGTTAATACTAGACCTAAGGACGTTTGGGAATATGTGTCAGACTTTTCCAACATGATGAGACTAAACCCGACAATGTAAGTATTTACGCCGGACAAGTACATTATTATGTAATGTAACAAAAGTGCTTTACACATTGCTTTGTTCCGGTTCCAATTTACGGAATTGCTCCTGTCATATAAACGAGTAAGGCACCGTTCAAATTCTGTTAATAATGATTGCTTAAATAATTCAAATGTTTAATTTTAAACATTTTTTATACAAATCTTTTGCATTACATTATTCGTCAATCGATCATTTATTTTTCGAAGAATATGTATTCTTTTTGTATACATACAATAAGAACTTAATAATATAATAATATGATAAAAATATAAAGGATCTTAAATGTCCCCTTCACGAGTATGTTGAAATTTTTGGAACAAATGCATTTTACCACCCCATCGAATTTTTTCAAAATGTGTGTGTTTTAATGCTTTTTTCAGAAGTGTTTGAAAAAATTGGCGGAAACTTTTGGTTCAAAAGTTATAGCATTTTAAAGTTGAAACATTATAAAATTAAAAATAGCTCTAAAATTGTTTTTTTTTTTGTTAATTTTTGGGTTTTTTCTTACAAAAATATTGTGAAACTTTAATGACGTACCTATTACGTAATTTCCTGGTTTAAAAAACCCTAAAACCAAAAATAACTTTAAAAATATGGATTTTCCAAATTTTTTTTTTTTTTTCAAAATTACGCAATACAAAAAAAATTTGTTTTCATAAAGCTATGACGTAATATTTTTTTTCAAAATGATATCAAAATTAACCGATTAAAAAAATGGATTTTTCTATATAATTTTTTTTAGGTAATTAGAAACCCAATTAATTTTAGTTAAGCAAAAATAAAAAAAACCCAGCACAGTGGTGACGTAGCATAGTTGGATCAAGTGTAATGATATCTGACAGTGATTAAAATCACTATCAAAAAAAACTCTTCGATCTAAATCTTTAGTTTAATTTTAATTTTAAATTTAAGTTAAATTTAAGTTTAATTTTAAAAAATTGGTGAATTATTTCAAAAGCTACAGTATCTGCTAGTTCCTTATTAATATCCTAATTAAGATAAAGTATATCCAATGAAAAAAGGATTATTAAAAATTATTATTTCTCATAAAAAAATTGTGTTGATCCATACACTTTTCAATAATTTATAGCATTATAAGTTAAAAATATAAAAAATAAAATCGAGAATATTCACACAAAAATAGTATTTGGTAGACATTTTCACCATGAAGACAAAATAAAGTCCGAAATTTCTTTTTCCATAATAAAATACATTAAATTAGCTTTAAGTTAAGATATATATAAAAGTGTCAGACTTTCCGGAACATTTTCAAAAGTTAAGTTGAAAAAGTTAATTTTTTGTTAAAAAGTTGTTATTTTGAATCCTCCCTTGTGGGTAGGTAAAGGGTCAAATTTATAAGAAAAATATACCAAATGATAGGTTAAGACATTATGCATCTATAAAAATATATATATATTGATTTGGTTAATTCTAAAAAAGTTATGGCAATTTTAAGTAAAAAAAATTGAAAAAATGTCGAGAATTATCGATTTTTAAATTTGTAATTTTTTTGGAGGTTTCCCCATTTACGGAAATCAGTTCAGTAAGAGCTGAAAAAAGGTGGTAACAGACACAAAAAAAAAACACATACTAGTAAAACCTTTTCTGTTTCGCATCGAAGCTAAAAATAAGACCGCGATGTGATGTTTTACTAATTTATTACATAGAAATGGAAATCAATAAATTAAAATTTCTTATTCAGTATCATATTATAATTAATTAACTTAAGAAGTCTAATTAGTTTAAATATTACAGCTTTTTAAAGTTGTTGAGGTATCAAAATATAAAAATCCAAAAAAATATGGTTGCTGTTATTCATTACTAATATCTTAAAGTTATAACGTTGAGTCACACAAACCCATTTAATTATAAGTTGTGGTCACCTACGCCTGCCAGCTCCGGTGACTTATTTATTTATATTGTAATTGTTTCTTTGAGGTTTCTCGATTGCACGAAAAATTAGTTTATAGGAATGCCAGTTAATATTATTGCCAGCCTTCCAAACTGATTTTTAATTTATTAAAGATTTTATTTTGTTTACAAAACAAACATTGTTAATTTAATAATAAAATTATTATTAGTTAAATTGAGACTGGTCTTGATAGTAATGTAAAGGTGTTTCAGACTATATTTCAACATTTTACTTTATATAATAACATAAACTGCTTAATTTTATGTATTTATATAGTTTTAATAAAAATAAACGATCTAAATTTAAATAAACTTGTATTTTTGGGACAATAAAATATTGGATGTCAGTTACATAATATTGAAGATTTTTTTTAAATCAAAAGAGTAATATTTCATGGAAAACCTTATATTTGTCTTAATTTAAAATTCAAATATCGAAACTGTTTTTGTTATTATTATGCAAATGTGTTTATAACATAAGAAATAATAGTTTTGTTTTCAAGCATCGATTTACGCCAAACAAGTTATATAGAACACTAACTATTTTAATGACTCGTTTTTGATAAATTTACTATGGAAAAATGTAATAATAACTAAGAAAAAAGTAACAAGGTTAAACAAATTGAACTTCTCACTCATAAATTTATGTACTAAGATAAATAAAGTATTATCTAAAACATATTTTTATCTTTTGTTTATAATATACGTGACTTCAATTCTTTAAAAGGTATTTAATATTTCATTTGTTAATATGCATCTCCTGACATTTATTTAACAGGTTATACATTTCTCTGTTAACCTATTATATTGTGAATATTTAGAGGTGGTAAGTTTTAACAAATTTTAATTGTAAAATTATTTTAAAAGAAAGTAGTTTTAAATTGTATTATGTTTTTTTATGAGTTTTACTAGCCATCAGAGTTTCAGTAATGATAAAAAAAAAAAAAGGGAAATTGTAACAAATAATTTAACTCTACTTTTCCTAATTACATATTACATATTTAAATAAAAATAAATATCTGTCTACGTATAAAAATAAAATAGTTAATTTTAGACCAATTATATATTAAGAATACCAGTCGAGTGGATGAAAAAATCAATTGTATTGTTATANCAATTATATATTAAGAATACCAGTCGAGTGGATTAAAAAATCAATTGTATTGTTATATCAGTAAAATTCGTTTTATAGACACTAAAACAATTAATAGGGGATATATTATAGAATCATTAATAATTTAATAAAATATAGTGATTATATTCTATAGCTGAGCATTCTAATAGTCAATGGGAAGATTTCCAAATACTAAATCATTATGTTAAGGAAGAAAATAGAATGATTAAAAGATATAATGTAGGCGTGAAAAGGTAATCGATTATTAGTCTAAGACGAGAAAAGGAGATTATATAGAAATAGAAAAGTGTGAGATCGAAAAATCAAGGATGTGTTATGTATCATTGGCATATAGATTTATGTCAATTTGCAGCACATAAAATGTGGAACACGACCTACTTATCTTACCACATTTTCATAATTGTTTGATGAAGAGAAAAAAGAATTTCAGATGACGGAATTTTGATAGATGGAGGATGGCGAATAGAAGTAAGAGTTTAGCTAAATAATAATCTTTATTTCTTACAATAACGATAGGTCTATGACATGAAAAACATTCCATATTGATATTAGTTATATAAAGAATGTGTATTTGTGATTTTAGTTTAAATAATGAGAAAAGATCTACACTTCTTTAAAAAAATTAAAAGAGGTAGCGAAAATAAATGATTATAAGTCTCGTACAATTAAAATATTAGATACATNTATCAGTAAAATTCGTTTTATAGACACTAAAACAATTAATAGGGGATATATTATAGAATCATTAATAATTTAATAAAATATAGCGATTATATTCTATAGCTGAGCATTCTAATAGTCAATGAGAAGATTTCCAAATACTAAATCATTATGTTTAGGGAAGAAAATCGTGTGATATAATGTAGGCATGAAAAGGTAATCGATTATTAGTCTAAGACGAGAAAAGGAGATTATATAGAAATAGAAAAGTGTGAGATCGAAAAATCAAGGATGTGTTATGTATGATTGGCATATAGATTTATGTCAATTTGCAGCACATAAGATGTGGAACACGACCTACTTATCTTACCACATTTTCATAATTGTTTGATGAAGAGAAAAAAGAATTTCAGAAGAGGGAATTTTTATAGATGGAGGATGGCGAATAGAAGTAAGAGTTTAGCTAAATAATAATCTTTATATCTTACAATAACGATAGGACTATGACATAAAAAACATTCCATATTGATATTAGTTATATAAAGAATGTGTATTTGTGATTTTAGTTTAAATAATGAGAGAAGATCTACACTTCTTTAAAAAAATTAAAAGAGGTAGCGAAAATAAATGATTGTAAGTCTCGTACAATTAAAATATTAGATACATCATAGAACCTTGTAAAATTAAGTGCACACAAACATGTGAATTCTTTTTTTTTTAGGTGTGTTAATAGTTTTATTTGACTCTAATGTTTGTTTGATTGTACAATAGATGGCGATAGTTGGTTTAAATTGTATAGTCTGAAAAAGCTTGGTAGAATTAATAAATATTAAGTGCCAACAATACATGTATTTGCCAAATAATTTTAAATTTTAATTACGGAAAACACTTGTGTTGCTTAATAATGCATCTATCAAGCTTAATACAATTTATATTTTTAATACATACCGTGTAGTAGAAAAAAATCGTCTTTGTATACTATAAGTTTTTCTAGGTTTTCAGGATGCTTAAAACACAAATTTAAACTGTACACATTTTAATACAAGAGTTGATTTTATACTCATAACTATCAATAGAACTATGACTTCCACAAAAAATGTTCAGTAAAACTTCTTTTATCATTATTAATAAAAATCTCATCATGTCAAATTTTCAGATACGTACTGTTACATAAACGATGAAATTATATAACGATTCAGTTAAATGTGTTTATGTCCTAGAATTATCATGTTTTACACCAGTTATTATTTCCTCTATGCATGATAATGAATTTTAATTAAACATAAGATTATAATTTTTAGTTATATTCAACGTGATTGTATTTTAATTATTAACATTTTAGTAGACTATTATTA
>NW_026099576.1:13121085-13139132 GCF_025091365.1 Daktulosphaira vitifoliae | reverse complement strand
AAATATATTATTATAATAGTAAAATGTTGTATATTATGTGAAAATGTACAGATGGAATAATATATTTATACATATTTTACGTAAGTTCATCTACCTGCATCATGCAAAACAGTGAAAATATAAGGAATTCAGGTCAATTGACCTATAGTTATAAATGCTTAAAGGTAACTGACATTCTAAATATGCGATCCAAATAGGAAATTGCGTGATACACAAGCTGAAATATGAGCAAAATATTTAAAAAATCTGAATATATTTAATATTATAGTTTTAAAATTATAATATGCAACATTGTATGACAAAATGTAACTACCAATGAAATATAAAAAAAAAACNAAATTATAATATGCAACATTGTATGACAAAATGTAACTACCAGTGAAATGTAAAAAAAAAACAACAAAAATGAATGGATCAAACATATTTTTCTTGTCGCTTACCATATTTTAAATTTGTTTGATGTTATAACAATTTTTCTGGACACTTTTTTTGTCTAGGAATTAGTTAATCATACATATAATACAATTTAACTTAGAAGTAAATGAGTTGAAATTAAAATTGAGTTATCTCTAATACATAGTTGCACATCTAACATTTAAATTTATTAGTTTTAATTATAATATTTTTGTATGGCTATCGTAGCCATAAATAATCATTATTAGTATAGTATAACTATATAACTAAGCTGACAGATTTATGTATGTGTATTTTGTTATTTAAAATGATAAATCTTTAAAATTGATAAATTGACTCACTTCTCCATTTAGGAAGCAGAATAATGTTGCCACACATAGCCCCTAAATAAAAAAAATAAAGTTTATTAAAAACTGAGCACGATTTTTGTGCGATAAGCCGTTCATTCGTGTTTTTTGTTCATAAACTATTTGTAGTATAAATTTCCTTTCTGCGAAATAAGCAAAATCACGACAAACGTGGTAAAATTACAAATTCAATTCACACACTTTGTAAACATAATAAAGTATTTTTTTGAGGGGATAGTTTAACATTGCTATTATGAAGAAAAAACTTGTCTTATTAATCATGATAATAATGTATATTTAAGTTGGTTTTTTTAGTCTTATGCAAAAGGTATAGTTTGCTTATACCCCTAGAATATTATAACCTGAAATACACGTCAAGTAAAGCTGCTAGTTTATCACCAACTTAGCTTAAAACTTACACGTTTTTTGTCTTAGTTTGCAGATAAGAAAATTTTAACATAAATTTGGTCTAACCCTCAGGTTTAGTGTTTAATAAAATTACAAATAAGTCGAAAAGTTTAAAGTAGGTGAGATAAATAAACTTTAAAGACTTCGTAAAAATATGCAAGTGTAAGAATGTACTTATATATCATTTTGAAATCATAGTTGAACTTCTAAATTTAAAAATAGAAGATTTTAACTTGTTAAGTACAACTGGATAATACATATTTTTAAATAATACATACTTGAAACGATGATGTAACGGCTGATATAATTTCATAATAACGTTCCCAAGGATGGTGTTTTTCAGGTCGGAAAGGCATTAACAAATAATAAAGACCTAACAGTGGCATTAGTAATAATGTAGCTCTGAACGATTGAAGCATTGCCCGTGATGGTGTGCTATTAGATAAGTGTGATGGACCAGCTTGTAACTTGACCCAGAGTACTCTGACGATATTAAACAGAAACAACACGTTTATAGGAAGGCAAAAAATGACTGGCATCACCAAAACAGACCAGTAAGCTTCATTCATCCAACATCTATAATTTAATATAATAAGTAAGTAATAGAATAAGTATAAAACTATTATTATGGGCTATTTTCAAGAATTTAAAAAGTATGACGAATAAAAAAAAGTATGAAAATTATAAAATTTAAACTATTGGATAAATTATTTTTAGATATTAATTGAATCATTATCTATTCTACTAACTAGTAAATATTAAAAAAAAAAGTTTGTTAAAAGTTATAAGGTAATACACAGTAAATGACGTGAATAAAGGAATGTGATGAATGTGGCTGTATTAAATATTAAATAATTTAAAGGAGCTTATATAACTAAAGAGAGCCTTACTAACATTTTAGGATACTATTTTTATTTTTTATTTTTATTAAACAAAATGGCGCACCGATTCATTGAAAGTTTTGATAATGATAAAAATGTTTATGTATGAATTTTGGATATTTTATAACCAAAATTGTAATACTTCAGTGTAAAATTAACATATATATTAAAAACTAGGCTCCAACTAATCGGGGCTCTACCCTTGACTTTATGGGCCTAACTAGTCTACGGCGTGTTAGACCCTTTAAGACATCTTAACCCTTAAAGAAGTTCACAGAGTCCGGTAGAAGTATACAAATACGCCGGGCAAGATAAATGATTTACACAAAAAGTATTACTTGTGACGTAAAAAATCGACCTATCATTATTAGTATTATTTAACACAATAAGTTAATTAAATTAGTTATTGGTGAACATTATATAATAGACTTAGATGGTATGGTCTTGTTATGAGAAGAGAAAAATCGGAAGCCGTAACAACAGTTGTAGAAATGAATGTTGAAGGAAGAAGAGGTAGAGGAAGACCAAAAAAGAGATGAAGAGATATTATTGAATGCGATATGAGGACATCTGATGTGAGTGTAGAGGTTGTGGGAGATCGTGTCAAGTGGAAGTTTAGGATAAGGGTGGCCGACCCCAAGTAGTTGGCATTAAGGCGAGGAAGAAGAAGAAGAAAATTGATGAGCATCATATAATTAAGCGTAACTGCTCAGCAATTGGTAATGCGGTGTTATTGTCTAAGTGGTGTTAATTTCGTGGTGAATCAAAACTATTTTTCAACATTAAAATTCAGTAATAACGTAATTAAATAGTCCTTAATAATTCAGTCGCACATTCCCCTTTATACTTTTCTTGTTGTACAATCGCTATCAATCGTTCATAACAAATTATCATTGTGATAAGAAAACGCCCAGCTGACCACTACAATACTGTCAATAATTCAACCGGTCCCAGGTGTCTGTCAACTATGCATGCACTGATGTCGTCATTGTTTCCACTTCCGGTTCATGTGTGTCATCGCCGTCAAGTGGTCTGGCCGTTTTGTTCAAATGTGTTTTTGGCCTGGTCGTCGATTTTTAACTCCAACCATCTAAGTCTCGTTGTTCATTTTGTACTCTTGCATTTCATGGCTACCTTACTCTTACTTTTGACCCTGGCGAACGAGCCATGGGTGAAGACTTGGTTGGCTACGGCTTGGACAGCATTGTGTTATGATTGTGGTAACTTTAGTAAAACATCCCTTTCTTTCTTTCGTCCATTTAAGTTTCCTATATTCGTGCATTGTCACGACGTTTTCTTTGAACATGAACTGTCATTAAATTAATATACTTTCATTAATTTTATATGATTATTCTATTCTATCCTATCTTTCTGACATCTTTTGATCATTGACTATTCGTAAATTGTCTATTGTAAAATATCATTTTCTTTAGTATGTTAATTATTTTTGTCATGTCGAGTGTCAAAAAACCTTACATGTAGATGTGTTTAGCAGTCTCAATGCCCGGTTTAAAAGGCCTACATCCATTTTGACCGATGTCAAATTGTCTATTTGAGCATTATTGCAATGATAATCATTTTATTATATTCAATATTACAAAATACGCTCCTAGCCCTTGGTCCAATAGAACATAGTCAATACAGAATTGTCAGATTATTTTCTCCCTCATTTTCTATTTATTTTATTTGTCCTGTAGATCAGTAAATAATTTGTAATAATTTTAACCATGACTTGAAATATGTTATATAAAAGAATTTGTAATCTTCATTTTATTTTGAACATTTATAATTTGTGACTGACGTTATTTTATTGTACTTAAATCATTTGATTTAAATTTAAATTTGTTATTAGTTATTTTCATTGTATTAAATAGAACATCACCGCTCATACCACTACTAGTCTACCAGTTTTTTATTTTATTTTCCCCTAGAGTTAAGGTAAAAAACTTAGTAATTTGAACAATAGTACAATCTTCAAACATTTTATGTCATTTACAATTGAAATTCCACTATACTTCCGGTCTGGTAGAACCTCGGTTAGTGGTGGATCCAACATTGTTGGGTTTATGTGCCTTCTGCGGTGAAAGCCTTACGGCAAGAAGCCGGTGAACGTCACATACTTCAAAATTAGTATAACAAATGTAGGATAAACATTTAATTGTTAAAATTAGTAAAATCTAAAAAGAGCTAATAGCAAAATGTAATAAGTATACGTTTTGTGCCGAGGTTATCGCAATAATATAATAATATTTCTACTTTAACACTATCTTTGGAATCAACAAATATTAAAAAAATTGCGTTATGAAGTTACCATCGGTTTCTGTTGCTATCTATTATTTGTGATTATAATATAGAATTTAAAATAAACAAAAGTAAATTTGAAATTTGTATTAATGTATTCTAATACATCAATACAAATTTTCTTTAGCATCTAATAATTATTAGATAAAATAAAATAAAAATATGTATTCAAAGTATACTTAATAATACCATATGAATTATTGTTAACACAATAGGTATGCTGCAAAAGATAACTTTATAATCACTAAAATACTTCTATGTTAACTAAAAACAAAATAATTTTGTTTATATTTTTGTGTTTAATTATATATACTTAATATAAGTGCGTACAAACTCAATTATTGCGATACGGATATACAAAATCATATTCAAATAAAAACTTTGCGCATTGACTTAAAAAAAAATAACGCTCTCGGGTACAAAAAAAATGATTTCATTATCGCGAATAATTTTCACAGAATATTGTTCCCAAGCACTTTCATTAAAAAATTGTCTTACAATGGGCCTTTTATGTTTTTCATATTGGGACCAAATTAGTATACTTCGCCACCGTAAAAATACAAAGTTGTTATGTTAAACTTGTATGGCACAAGCGACCAATAATGTAGTAAACACACGATATGTGTCCATAGCATGTACACACTACCAGTTGTAACTCACCGGTTCGTGTGATAAACAACATAAGTGATAAACAACACAAGATAGTTTATGGTTGAGTGATCTACACATTTCCAACGATAATTAACGAAAATATATTAATCTTATTATGTGTCATCAATGGTCATGTTAATGAATCACGTTAAAAAAACATGAACAAATATGCACATGTCTAACAAATTCACCCCTGAACCAAATAAAAATTGAACCATTATGGAAACACCGACTATTTTCATATAGTCTCTTGTGGAATTGTGGTCAAAAATTAAATGATTATTACTAATACATTTACGTGCTACACAATACACAATAAATATATTAATACATTTAATATATTTTTTTATTTTAACAATAATTAGTTATTTTGTGAGCAAATTATAAAAAAATTTTCTTTTTAAAAATAAATAGTTCTTCAAAGGTATTTTAATATAATTATTATATTATTAAATGTTCATATTATTTAATACTATATTAAATTATTATTGGACACTTCAATTGTTGTCATAATAACAGGCCGTATTCTAGATTACTATAAGGTTATTACTTTAAACTCAACAATGTATATCGTATTTGTATACGAAATATATAAAAAGGTTTTAAGTATATAACTCAAAAATATTTTCTATTACTATAATGAAGGGGAATAAGATACTACAAAATAAGATACAACTAAACTTTTAACTCAATATGAAATCTATCATCTAGATTGAAGTAAATCATAGCTTAGATAAACCTAAGCCGACTTTGAGAGAGGAAACGTTATATTCGTTTCTTGTAAATCGTAGTAAAGTTTTAAAAATATTAATGATATTAGTTTTTTGCTACAGAATTATTTTTAATTTCAACAGATAATCTTTTATTTCTGATTTCCGGTAACCACTAACTATAAAAGAAAATTATTAAAAACAATAAAAACTTAATATATAAAAACCTTAACAATTATAGAATCCTAATAATTATTTTTGATATTGCCATCAGAGTTGCATTAATCATTGTTAATAAAACAAAATGAATAATTATACTTACTCGGACGTTTGCATGTGGACTATTCGTAGTGTTGCATAAACTGATATAATGACCATTGGAGCGGACCAGGCCAATTTCCACAGCCATCTGACTAACGTATCTTCAGCGGTAAAAGCGTATGCCAGCAAAGTGTGTAAATAAAAACCTTCTGCAAACATCCACGCGTAATTTGTAAGTAGAAAATAATGAGTTACTACGTGAAGCACTTGACACCACCACTGTAAAATAAGTTTATCTATATTATCTACATTTTATCCAAACAACTTATATAAGTGTTAAACCAATATAATTATTGTATCTTCTTTGAAATTAATAACGGCTTTATTTGTATATCGAGTTTCAAATTGAAATTGTTTTCTTCTTAATGAACATTTTTATATACAACTCTTCTTTTTTAAAGACATTTTTAATTACTTTACTATATAAATTTATTTTAAAACGCATTATAAAAAAAAAGTTAGTTTATGAAGAAGTAAGTATC
The DNA here is from genome assembly GCF_025091365.1 of Daktulosphaira vitifoliae. NCBI lineage: Eukaryota > Metazoa > Arthropoda > Insecta > Hemiptera > Phylloxeridae > Daktulosphaira > Daktulosphaira vitifoliae. The sequence goes on along the minus strand of NW_026099576.1, from coordinate 13,132,617 downwards.
TTATTATAAGTCTTATTTACATTTACATAATTTTTCTTTAAAAAATACATAAAATAGGCAAATGTATTTGTATAAAAGGACATTTGCGTGCTTTCTATTTAATGAAAAATTAATTAAACTAGCTGTTTAAATTTTTAAAATCTTCTAAAGTGCACTTTAATACAAAATAAACAAATGTGGGTTTCCTCAATAAACTTTTGTGCATATAAAAATGAAAGTAGTTTATTCTTTATTCAACAGTTATATTTTTATGTTGGTAAAAATAAAACCCTAAACAATCAATACCTATCGTAATGGGAATATAAAATGACTTTTTATGTCATATTGGCATGATAATTGGAACATTAGACGAATTGGCATCGAAATTAGACGTCCTTAATGTGAAAATTCCTTTTTTCTAAAAATGATTGATGCTCATAAATATAAAACTGTACATCATGCGTATATATTTGTTAATGTTATTCAACACATAGAAGTGTAATATTGGGAAGAGCAATTGTCAATATCTAATTTATTTCATTTATATTTTTTTAAAATTAAATTGCAAAATGATGAACTAAAATTAATGAGACCATAATTTTCTAATAAAACGTTAATACTTTTTTTTTCATTAAAATTATTCATAGATGCTTTGAATTATTTTAGAATAGTTAAATTTTGATCTTATAATGTTGTATTGGATTACTTAAGTTATGTTTATCATGTGTTTTCTATTAAACATATAGGATAATAACACTCGACTACAATACGGGGTTAGATTATACATTGTAAGTGTAAAAAAAATATGTAATTGCGGTAGTAAAACGTTATTTGAATATTTAAAACTGTGAAATTGATGGAAAAAACTGTATTATAAACTGGCAAGTTAAACGTTTATAGAATACATAAACAGCGTAAAAGGGCTAACTAGAAAGGGTTTATATTAAGTTTAGTAAACAATAAAAATAATCGTACACGATGGATTTTTATTTTGAAACGTGTGTAAAACAGTAAGTGTGTCACAACTATTTTACAATTTTTATAATACTATATACATAAATAGACTTATCTATGTATATCTTTAATATCAGTAGAATGCATTTTATTATCATTAAAAAGTTTTAATCAAAATATTTCTTATTAGTATATAAAATTATTCAGGGAATATTCAATGTCTCCTTTCATGTAGGCTATCTCAAACTCAGTTTTGAGACACTTATAGTAAATCTCGTCATCTTCGTTGTACACAATTAAAATTTATGCACAAGAAGATAGTGTAAATAAAACATACCTCATTATTTAGAACAACTGTAGGATGTTCGATGACTAAGTTGTACCACAGCAACCACAGTAAATTATTACTAGCAAATGATGCAAACATATGAGTGTGTAGTGTATTACGTGCACACCTTAATGACCTGGAAAATATAAAAAACTATATAAAAGTTAAGTTAAGATTTATTGTTCATTTTAGCTTCGATGCAAAGCTGAGAAGGTAATAGTTTTACTATGATGTGTTTTATTTGTGTCTGTTACCACTTTTCTCAGCTCTCACCGAACCGATTTCTTTCAACGATACGTCAAAACATCACAAATCGTATCTAGTCGAAAAAAATTACCCTCAAAAATTGAAAAAATATCCCTCGTTCCCCATAAATGGGGTAAATCTCCAAAAAAAATACAAATTTAAAAATCGCTAATTTTCGACATTTTTTACAATTTTTTTTACTTAAAATTGCCACAACTTTTTTAAAAATGACCAAATCAATATAATTTTTTTTTTTTATAGATTCATAATGTCTTTACTTATCATTTGGTATATTTTTTATAAATTTGACTCTTTACCTGCCCACAGGGGGGATTTAAAATGACAAATTTTTCAATTTAACTTTTGTAAGTGTTCCGGAAAGTCTGACACTTGTATATATATCTTAAATTAAAGATAATGTAATATACTTTATTATGGAAAAAAAAAAATTTCCGATTTTATTTTGTCCTCACGGTGAAAATAGTTACCGAATGCTATTTTTGTGTGAAATTTTCGATTTTATATTTAACATTTTTAACTTAATATTGCTATAACTTATTGAAAAGTATATGGATCAATACAATTTTTTATGAGAAATAATATTTATATCCCTCTTTCATTCGACATACTTTTCTTTAATATAACACCATTTCCCTTTATATATTTATATATTATAAACATATATTTATTCATATATTACACTTATAAATCATACAACTTGTAATCAGGACATAAATAAGGAAATAGGAGATCATGTAGCTTTTGGAATAATCCACCAATTATTTAAAATTAAATACTATCGAAAGATTTGCATCGAAGCGTTTTTTATGATAGTGATTTTAATCACTGTCAGATATCATTATTCTTGACCCAACTATGTCACACACCCACTGTGCTGGGTTTTTATTATTTAAATTATATAAATATTTAATAATACATATATTGGAATTTAATGATTCCTAAACAACTCGAATACATTATTTGAAATGCAATTTAAATTCGTGGAAATCATTATTTTGTACCGGAGTATTTTGTCTAGGAGATGTAATTTGATAAATTAATTTTCTCTATAAATTCAAAATCTGTTTACATTTTACAACGTGTAATTATTATGTCAAGAACGTGTACAAAATTTGTCTAATTTTTTTACATCTTCAAGATAGATGCAATTGAAAAATAATAACATTCTTTTTTTAATCTTATTGATTTTATTGGAACAAATTTATTTTGTATGAATAACATATAAAAATAATTTTTAATGCTACAAATACTATTTCAAGCGCTTCAAATTTAACAGTATTTGTTTTAATTTAATAAATTTCAGTCTTAGAATACCTAGAACACCGATAGTTATACGAAACACTCAGCGTAAAAATATGTTTCAATTACATTAATAACAGTTAATATTTGAACGAAACTAAGTATAACTACTGTTAAGAGTTAAGCAATAAAGGTTTCAAATTCAGAGTATTTAATATATATTATTACTATTATTATACAGAAATTTAGTTGGTTCAGACGAATCATTACAAGTATTATTGAAGCTATTCAAACAGACCACAGACCAATATGTAGCTGCTGTTATTGAATTGCCTATTATAGTGGAAAATGCTGCGTTATTTCCTTTAATCTATGTTAGTATTTCCTGTGCTTACTGAATGGCAGCTGTTACATTGACCGTGCAACAATAACTTTTTTGTTTAAGGGCATTCATTTTATTAACTCTCAGTAAAACCAAATAACTAAGTAACACCATATCAATTAATAAAACTAATCCAAACTCTGAACTCAAAAAAATGAATAAAAAGCCAAAACTTTCGAACTTTAATTAAAACAAACTTTGATGACAAGTTATATTATGTTCTTGTTATACAAGTAATTATATTAATTGTACTCATACTTTGAGACATTACTTTAAACCAATTCTGTTAACTAATGCATAGAAAACACATAAATCTATAATATTCAGTCACATTTTTAAAGTAGAAAACTGTGATTAGATTTAAAATAAAACGCTAAAAACTAATAACATTATTATGTCTTAATTTATTAATATACCTTTATGTGTTCAATTTTATGTTGTTTTATGAAATATCAAAATTTGCTAAAAATGTATAATCGAAAACGATTGTTCAGTTTAGCTGATCTATTTGTCAAATTTTCATTAAAATTAGTTGTACGACGTCATGTTTGTACTGAAACTTGAAAAGTTATATTTATTGTTGTAGGCGCTGTGGATAAGAATCTTAAACTTTGTCAATTAATCAAAAGTTTAAAACTGCTAAGTGGTAATTGTAAAATTTAGACTGAATTGATTCAATTTCAAACTAGCAAATTATGAATCTAACACATTAACATAAAACTTAAGAGTCGTTGAAATATCATATCATACACCTAAAGTGTTCTATATACAAATTTGACTCTCTTTTAAATTATTGATTTTAGTAGTTGCTTAGATGAATTTACATGGTTCATTGAAACCTATAGAATAATTAAATATTACGTGTAGCCTTTAAGGAAACAATAAAAGTATACATAAATAAATACTGATTATTTTTGAAGTTATTAATTTAAAAGACAAATTTCTCTAAGTAATACTATTACTAAATTTATAAAATATATTTTTCTTGTGACGAATATCGTTATAGTGACGTTTAATATATGAAGAAAAAAGAAAAATTTAACATATATGTTGAATTTTTTGTTATATCGAACTATAATTAAAGTCCGCATAATTTATGTTGTACAATATTTTATGTTTTCATAAAACTCAATTACTCGAAATTTTCAATACCTCGAAGGTATAAAAAAATTTAGGTCCCAGGAACTACATAAATTGGAGAGGAAGCCATTATTTTTTTAAAATCTAAGGAGAGGGTTGCAATATTTAAACACGGGCTTCTTTTTGTTTTAGTTGCGTAACTGCTTAACGCAAATTTGAATTAAAAAATGTTAATGACTTAATTTATTTGGGCACATTTTCGATATTACTGGCTGAAGTAAACTTTTGAAATTGGCACATACTGCAAATTCACGTGTCGGTTATATCTTAAGTCAGCTCTCAAACTCACACAGTTCACTGAATAGACCATTATCTTGTCACTAGGGTGGGCCTTTTAAAACTCGAAGGTCTGTACCGCGCATTTTCTTTTGTGATAAATGAAAAACTTTAATAAATTTTTAATGCTCGAGGTCAATTCCTTGAAGTGGTGCAAAGGGGTAGAAATTTATATTTTTACGAGTATAACTTTTTTTTATTTAAGTGACATTCAAAAATAACAATAATTTTTTGCTTAGTTCTATGACTATTACAAAATAAAACTAATTATTTGCTTTACAAAATATTTGTAGATTTCGTATTGATACCTTTGGCAAGACGCTTTATTTTTTATATTTTATACAAATAATAAAAATGTATTCAAAATACATGGTAACTATTTTAATTTTCAATTAAAATTAGATAAAAATAAAAAAACCCTTCTCAGTACCTAAAATAAATGTATTGCTATGTGATAATTTAAAATAAATTTGAAGCTTATTATGATTTCTGACAGGCCTTTTACAATTTTCAACCTAATTTTTTTTGAAATTCAAAAATATAATTGGAAACTCTATGGTAGATAGTTTAAATTAAATTAAATTTGTTATATTTGTTTAACAACTGAATAACAGATGATTTTGTCAATGGTTTCATAAAGATTATCATATGCGAAAAATGTTGAAATAATTAATAGTGTAATTATCGTTACGCCATTTTATCAAACAAAATATCTGCAGCAAAAAAATTTCGGTCAAGTGTCCTTCTTCAATTGTTTTCTTTAAGTTTATAATAATAAATATTTAATACACTTTTTTTAAAAGTCTCTTTTCAGTTTATTATGCAATATTTTTTAATTATTTACACGTAATCTAAATGTCCTAAAATTAAAAAATTTGCACTTAAATACTAAAAGTCATCACGCAATCTTCCATGTAAACTGCAAATGTATTAATGTGATTATAAATTATTATTTAAGAGTTATTTTGCGACGTCAAGGTTGAAATAAATTGACTATATTTAGCTGGAAAAGCAGAAGGATAGTAAATTTTACATTAGTTCGTCGAATTAGAACAACAATTACTAAAAATTAGTTTTTGTATAATTTTATTGCGAGCTCAATTATTTTCTTCTTGGTTGGTATAAAATGATTATATTTTTAAAGTTATTTATCTTAGTCACTATCTAAATTAACTTGTAATTGCAACTGAAAAAATACTTAATTTTCTTGTTAGCGTTTGAAACAAAGTAATATTAAAAAAACACATACACTCATATAAAACATTTGGATTTTTATTATCAAGAGTAAAAAAATCGAATGAGTATAGATTACACGAAATGTCAGAGACTGATTAGTTATTTTATCCTGTCTCTCAGTGTTTAAAATTCTACACTTGATTTGCGGAGTACGGTAATTTTTTTTAATGTACGTTATATTGCAATATTAAAATAAATGTTGTATTAAGGTCACACGCCAACATGTAAAATCCAATATTTTTTTTACTGCTATGAATTTTGATTTAATATTTTTTACAATTCTAAGTAAAATGTTTAAAATATTCAAATTAGGCAAAATTATTATGATAAAAATACTCGCAATGAAGGATTAACGAGTTTAAATAATAATCAAACATTTTTTCTCTAAAACTTGATCAAATGCGTGTAACATTTTATTATGAAATTAATAAAAGTGACATGGTTAATTGAAAGGTTTGCAAGTCATGTTATTCACTCAGTAATTTTTTGAAAAAAAAAAAATGTGTTTTTTATACATTATTAAACTGTAGTATTCAATTTAATTATATTTTTCTCTGAAATGATGACTGTTCCACGTTTTACTCACACCGATCGTTTATTTTTTATTCACTGAAATAACAATGTCACTCAAAATAATTGTTAAATGATCTGCGGAATAAAAATATTTTGTAAGTTTATATTTTTAGTTCTCTATGTATTACTTGGAAAAATTATAAATACCGCCAATAAGTTAATTCATTATCAAACTTTTCTTCAGTTCCCTAGTGGACACAGAATATAAATCCTATGCACAGTTTTGTCATTTCACGTGATGAATCGACATTGTTCATATCTGTCGACTATATTTTCGTTTTAAGATCAATAATGAAAAACGATAAATGTATAAATATGTCTATCTATTTGCATTATTGCGTACGTCACTTCTACGAAAACTTCTTTGACATTTATTGTTGTTGGTAGCACGTGATGCACCTATATATTATTAATGCTACTCGGCATCCGGATGTGATCAAAAGCAATATATTAACACACTATACTTGCGTCGTGTTTGATGATGTATAAGAAGAGAATATAGAGTTAAAAGCATTATTTTCATTTCAGAGTAACGTAAATCAACTATAAATCTATATTCTCTAATTTCCTCTTTTTAAGTATCTGTGAACAAGAAATCGGAACACTTTGTACTATACGTCGTTACTTGTCAGCTTATAAGGATTTTAAATTCGACCATGTGTACTGTGCAAAACTAATAGCTAAACAACTTCTCACTATCTATTTACACATTCGCATTCTTTCTGACTTTCAACCTTGAGAGATTAGTCGAATCGCTCTTGGTGACCTATTATAGTCATTTGGGCTTAAATAAATGGCCTGTACTTTAATATGAGTAAATCTAATATTTATTATTATTCGAACAATATCTTACAGTCACAGTGTCTTATAACTAAATTTCAACCACTTTATGTTCGATAGCGGTTGTTATAACTGTTGTTCGTACATTATCTTTATACATTAGGCATTTCTAAGAATAATCTACTCAAATAATTTTTAAAAATATTTTTCAAATTCTCAATGAAATAATTTCCTACAAGACATTCTGATTTTTAAACAAAGTCTATGAGTACCTACTTTAATACTATTTTGAAAATGATTTTTACTGCAGTACTATAGCTATTAGCATAATTTAATAATGCAAAAAAATATTTCAATTAAAATGTATAAAAATAAAACTTATGCTTTAATAGATTTTTGATTGCAAATATTCAAGATATATGAATAGATTTGTCATTTAGAAATCCATTCTACAGTTTTGCATTCCACTGCGAGGCAAAACACTTAATATTCTGGACGTAACGTATTAATCAGATTTTGGTTGAATATATCTCAAATACGAAGATAGCTATGCTTAGGGTCTCATGCGGAATCTATAAACTCGTTGATCACTACATTGTTGCGAGTTTTTTTTATAAAAAATCCATTTTCAACTTATGCTCATCAAAATTTTATATTTCATTCAATAAATTTATTTCATTTTTATTATATCATTCTTGTAATAGGATGTATATATGTATGATATTTTTGAAATATGACTTCACATTTAATTGAACATAACACCCATTTATTGTATTATAAAAAATAACAAGTTACTAATAACTTTTTTTTGTGTGTATTATTATTTTATATCAATACAATATTATATAATTTTACTATGCATTAAAAAAGTGTGTTATATAAAACAGTATTAAATTGGATGTTTTATGTTCCATTTATACATTTTTAAAAAATATTGGATTTAAGTTCTTTCGTTATGTTTCAAATATTTTCAATGAAATATCAATTCATAAAGTAACACACTGAAATATAACATTTGAAACAGAAACGTGATTGATCTTAAATTGTACATGAACATAGTACTTATCAATCTCTTTATGCTAATAAATCATTCAGTTACATATACAATACTTACTATACATTAATAGAAAGTTATTCAAATTCAAAGTCTTATAAAAAAAAAAAAAGATTGAGCACAAATGTGTTTGTATCTAACAACTTTTGTGTATAAGATAATATCAAACTTTTCAATTTATAATGATGGATAATTATTTATTATTTATACTCTTTATTTATAAACAACATTTTGGAGAAATCGATGCTCTTTTTAATAAAATTAAACAAGTTCTTCAATGCAAAAGTTTAATTTAAAGCTCACAAACGTATTATATATTATACATTTCTAAGAAAAACCATAAGTATACTTATAGATTTGATATTAATCACAACTTATACATAGTATAATACCATATATAAGATATAATATATAAAAACATAATTTAGAATAATATTTTTATTTAAATAAAAATAAAGAAAAAAATATTTTGAGAATCGACCGAGTAAAAGTGATAAATTTGAAATAAAATGTTTGATAAAAATTAAACAGTACAAAAGTTGTTTATACAGTAAAAATTACAATGTTAAAATAATATATTCAACACTAAAAAACAAACATTAAAATAAATAAAAAAATAGTAGTATTAACTCTTATGTATTTGTAGTTATTATTAAAGTTTTTTTCAGCACACCAAGCAACATTTTAACATTAAACGAAAAAATTATTTTTGGTAGAAAGTTTTTTAATAAATGTATACATTAATTTTCACTAAATTTATAAACTACAGCAAAACTTTGAATTTTAACTTTTAAAGTGATTTAAACTGTTCGATAGTTAAATCATACGGTATTTTTTTTTATTTTACCAGTTTAACTATTACTATAGATATTATTATTACTTTTATAGATATTGTAGGTATTGTTTTTACCTTCAATATTTGCATTTTGAAACGAACAAGATAAAGTTTTATTTAATTTTGAAATTATTTACCTAGGGAGTAATTAACAAGTTGAAGTTCAGTTAATATTCTTTTTTATATATGTTTACACCTTTGTTTAAGGATAAAGTTCCGTAAGCACATGTACCAGTTTTTATTAATTTTTAGAAAAAATATCATTTACCCAGGGCATGTAATAGTAATATTTCTTTAACTTTCTTTTTAAATATGAAAATAAATGTACGGGTATGAAGATAATATATTATTTATGAACACTTTTATACTACAAAATACGAGTAAGGTATATATAAATATTTGACCATAGGTTTTTTTTTATTTTTCAAGCGATATTTTTATCTTCATATCTGTACATCGAAATATACATAGACTTTTAAAAAAGTTCAATATTTTATCACACGAAATTTACATTTTTGTTTTTTTTGCAATATAAAAGTTCAATTTGGTTATTATTTTCCCCTAAGAATCTGATTATGTTTTAACGGAGTTCAATGAGTGAAAAAGTATACAAGAAGTAATGTTAAATATTTTTAGATAAATAATAAATTTTGTGTATACAATATTTTTTTATAGTGTCATTTAAAAATAAATGACTATATGGCGATAAACATATGGGTTATTATATCTATAAATCTATCATTTTTTAACATTTGCAACTTAGGAAAAATACCATATGTGAGTTAAAAATTGTCTTAATGTCGGTTGAAAATTAAAATTATGGTTTCAACAAGTTGTTTTATTCTGAAGTACCTTGTATTATAAGTTTTTTTAATAGAATGGTCTACGTATGTAATAATAATTTTTTGTCGACCAATAATGCTATTTAAACATTAAAAACAATAATAACTGGAAAAGAATTTACAATGATAAATGATAATTATTTTCTTGCTTATTATTTTCATGTTGAAAATCAATATACGATATTTCCATATGCAATTACAATAACCGGATTTATATAACATCAATAATAAACAACGGGTAGTTATAATAAATATGTGTGTGTAAAAAATATTAGACCTGAATGTTAAGATTTTCCTTTAAAACCTAAACAAAAAATGTATTTTTAATTAAAAAAAAACAAACGTAATATTTTTAGAAAAATCAATATTTTTCTGTTCTATTCTAAAAGGGTAAATGGTAAAAGATATTTATGATCATATTAGAATGGTCAGCGTATACGAGAATAAAATGTTTACATGTTCTATTTTTAATTTTTAAATTACGGACGTATAAATTAACGATACCAAACTTTTCAAAAAATTGATTTATGTAATTACTTTGTATTATTTGTGTGTTGAGTTTGTAATATTGAATGAACATTATTCACATGAGCGTTAATCATGAAATATTTGTAAATTAGAAAAAAAATCAGCACTTCTAAAATGAAAATGTCAAGCTATACCTTTTTTTTAACCTAAAATAAATTTAAATTTTTTAGTTTTATTTAAATATTTGATATTTGTTTTTCCTCAATATAAATAAATAAATTTTTCTATGACAATTTTTTTAAAAATAAATTTTCCTCTTTGTATTGTTTTATAGGTTTTACAGTTAATAAAATGTCATATAATTCTTTAATTTTTCATCTATTGCAACTTGACTACTTAACTAATTTCAAAAGTATACTATTTTATATATTTTATAAGAACTTTAGAGTTTTAATTAAACTATTACGCTCGTCTTTAAAAGTACTTGTATTAGTTTAAATGTGAGACTATTAAGCTACAATGGAAAAAGTTGTAACGTATGCTGAAATTGTGAAAGGCCTGAAGGTGAGGTCACACAGCTGATAAAGATCACATGTAGTATAACTAAATGGAATTTATATAAAAAAAAATTCTTTAGAACTTTTAATCGACTCTTCAAGTATATTCGTGTAAAAGCCCATTATTTTTTTCTTTCCTTATATTTTGTTACTTTATTGCTTTTTTAGATGTATACGGTAGAAAATAACAGTGTCTGCATAATATAATTGCTAACCACTTTTTACTTAAAATGCAATTATTTATTCTTGAAAGATTTCATTCAAATAACACATCTTATATGTTTGAAAAATGTATTGATGCAAGAGGAAATATTTAAGAATATGGCTTTATATATTTTTCTATTTAATAAAATATTATCTAAGAAAGTACTACGAAAAAATGATTCAATAACATGCAAATAAACAGACGGCGTTTTATATATGCAATACTGATACATTGTCGCATTGAGTAATAAAACTAAATTATTAATTCAAAAAACATGTAAACATATGTATACTTATAGAAATAATTCGTATACATTTAATAAGTTGAATTTATTTAAAAATAATTTTATGTTTAAATATAATTTTATTACATTTATGCTAAAATTTTTTCATTAATTAATAAACATAAAACTAATTA
>NW_026099576.1:13091638-13120985 GCF_025091365.1 Daktulosphaira vitifoliae | reverse complement strand
ATAATATTATATACTTTCAAAGAATAAACTATAATTGAAAAAACATTAAATACTATTTTTAAAGAGTTATTTACAAGATACATTGTGTATTTATGATTTCATCATAAATATTGGCAGTAAATCAATTAGATGAACTATTAATATAAATTAAGGAGACATAAACGTATTATATTTCTTTTCTTATCTTCTTTGTTTTAAGTCTACTAGCTTTAAATGTAATTTAGTTCATAAAATTAGAATGAAGTTATGTTATTCAATAATAATTAAAAAATATATCAGCATGAATAAATTCATAAGAGACTTGAATTCACTACATTCTAATTTATCTAATAGGTGTCACAAGTGAATAAATAATAAATAATAAATAATAAATGAATAATCATTCGGAAAGTTGAGCACTATTTGGACGCACAACAAATAACTACTTAGATTTTTATTATTTGAGTCCCAACGAAAAGTCCATTTTATTAACTAAAAAGTTTAATTGAAAATTATATCGTCAACAAAAATCCAACTATAAAAATGATTCAACCTCCTTTTTAAAAAAAAGACCACCCATCAAAAAAGTGATATCTACATTTTTGCTAATTGGTCAAAATGTTGATTACACAATACAATTTGAGAACTACAGAAAGAGCAAATTTAAGTTTTCTCGTTCTTTAGTTCTTAAACTTTAATTCTACTTTCAAGGACAACATTGCTCCTTTATTTATTTGTATGTTTAATATTTAGTCAGTTTTTTTAATGAGGCTGATTTTGTAGCAATTTTATATGAATTTCATAATGAAATCTCAATCCTTTTCTTTTCTACTGAGTTTTATCCTTAGTGTCCTAATTCTAAAATAAGCACTGAGTCAATACTTACTTGATCAGTAACTGGCCAATTGTTAAACAATATGAAGGAGCAATATTGCTATGGAAATAGTGTTAAAGTTATCGACAATGCAAATATCACTACTTTTTTAGGAAGAGGTTGGAAATTTTACAGTTAGTTTTTTTTTTTTTTTTTGAGAACACCAGTCTATTTTGATTGTTTAAGCCAGTTATATGCATAATTTTTATGAGCCAATAAAAATCAGAACTGCCCTCAAATGATGCCTCTCTCTGTAAGACCAATTATTTAAAAAAAATTTTTTCACATTTTTACATTTACTTACACCATTGACATACCTTTATGCTGAATTTCATGTTTGTGTCTATACAGGAAGTGTCTTATAATTTTGATGATGTGTTAGTGAGCAAGTCAGTAACAAAAATGAAAACTTTAAAATTCCCTCATATTGAAATGGATATACATTATAGACTAATTTTTTAATAATGTTTTAACTTATTAAGGAATAATCAAATTTGAAATTTGAAAAATTTGCCTGTAGAGAACAAAAATACAGAAATTAAAAAAATCGAAAATATTGTTTAGTAGATACAAAATATCTCATTAAATCTACAACAATGGTTTTTTAATGCAATGACTATTTATAAATTAAATAACTGTTACTCGTAATAATCATTAAATAAGAATATAATTTTATAAATAATTTAAACAATATGGCGATAAAAAATAGGGACATAAATTAGATAGTGGCTTTTCATAATTTATAACAACATTTACACCAAAAATAATTGATCAATAAATAAAATTGAGTCCTTACTATGATAATTATTGAATTATATTTATTTAATTTTTAAATTATATGTAATTAAAAAGCTCAGAGAGAATTCTATTTAGCTATTAAATATATAACCATGTACACAGAGAAAGCGCTATGAATTTAAAAACAATTTTAATAAAAGAAAATGACAATATAAATTTTGAAGCAAGTATAGTCATCGCTAAATATCCACTAACGTAAAACACTGAAAACTATCATAATTTATCAAAGAAATTATTATTGTAAAAATTTTATTTATCCTATATATTAAGTTTAGAAAAATGTATTTTGATGTAGAATTTCATGAAACTCAGGTTTAATTCTTGGTAGTATTATGCTAAGCAAAGTCCGGGTTTGATAGGTAAATATTTTAAGTATACAGAATAAACAGGGTAAAAGTCGCTGTCAGCATGTGAATTTTTTTATAAACTCAAATGCATAGTTAAACGTAGTAGTAACAATAAAAAACCTAAGTAATTTCTAGAAATCTTAACAACGTCATAATTCTAAAAATATAATTATACTCTGTAATGTACACATAATTATAAAATATCGCACAGAAATTTTTCTTGTTCTTCTGTATTTCAAAATAGATTATTATAATATCTACACTAAAACATAACAACTAATCCCTTGCAACACGTTGTACATTGTCATCAGTGTAAATTACATTTACAGACATATTATTTCAACTTTGACAGTTCATATCTGGTTTTATATCATTACGCGCTGACGATAAAAAAAAGAACGAAAAATATTGGCGACTTTATTTTTAGGTAGAATAATTTATAACTAGAAATAGAAAATGATGATTTAACAAAAAATCGATTTTTGAATGGAAAATTGTCCGACCTAACTCTAGAATTAATAAATGGAATCAAATCTCATGTTTGGGATTGTGATTATGCAAGCAAAAACGAATTAATTTTATTATTAATTAACTTGCCGTAATAATTATTCATTACTTCATAGCTCACTGCAAAACTATTAGTTTTGTAATATAATTTGAAAATAAAACAAATCTATTATTAAAATTATGTATGTTTTAATAATTATCATCAATATATGAGAATTTTTAACAATTACTATGCCAAAGTAAAAAAGTGACATTTTTTAAACATAATAGAAAATGTAATTATATTTTTTACCAAATCATATAATTTTAATAATATTTTTAAACTAACATCAAGGATACTAGGTACAACAAATCTTACATCTCGTTTTTCAATCCATTTCAAATAATTAAATATAATTAATATGTGTTAATAAATTCTTAGTACCTTTTATTAAAATAATTGAGTTATTTTATTGGCTATAAAATAGGAGCAAACACCTCTACTAGTACTATTGTACCACTAAGTACTATTGTACCACTAAGTACTATTGTACTTTAGTCTCTATTATTATAAGTCGCGTAGGTAAATAAGTATTTTTTAAGTCCTTTTTAATAAACACAAACGGTACCATGTTATAAATAATGTGCACACTACTTATCTCCCATGCAAAATTTATCATTTTTATTTTATTATCATTTTTAGTTATTTAATAATTAATGAGTATTTATTTTTTATGTTTTAGGAGTATCAGGAATACATTTTACTCAAAAGTAGCATCGACTGGTAGAAACAATGAGTACTACTACACCAGGTCCTATGGGCATTTCTGCCGAGTTAATAAGGGAATTAAGATTTGAATGTGAAAGTCGATTAAATGCAACGGTTCATGATAGTAATAGTAAGTCAATTAAATATTTAGTAATGTGTTTAGCATAATTGTACATAGTATAAATCATAATAATTATTACTATAAAAATATACATAGACGCAAAGATACATTAGTCAAGAAAGAAATAACTATTGAATCTTCAACAAAATTAGAGCAAAACTTTATATCTAAGAAATTGAACATTTCAAGCCTTTTTTTATTACTTTTAGGAGAAGTAAAAAAAAACATTTTTTACCTCAAAAGGCTTTATTAAATCTACTTAATTTAACAATGTTTTGGTAAATATATATTATAAAATTAAATATGATTAAATAAAATGATATACGGCAAAGCTTAAATTAGAAAATACCGACTAGTGAAATATGCCAAATATGGACTTGGACCATTCTTATAAATACAAATAAGTAGGGACTTGGAGAAACATAGCTCATCCAAAATTCTAAAAATTATGAAATATGCTCTGTTTAATATTATTTTAATATATAAGGTATTTATTGAGTAGTAGTAACTGAAACAAATAAATTCTATTTAATTGTAGTCTTTTTTACATTAATATTGTTCTAATTGTAATATAATAGAATTATCTGTAAAATATTTTAATCTGTGTACATGGTAAATGTTGATGTGAAATATTATTTGTTATAAAATACAACAATATCAAAGATCATAGAACATTTATGGATCCATGAAGCTGTATAGAAGTTTAGTATAGACTAATAACTAGTTAAATGTCATAAATTTAAACAGAATAGGGGAATGTGGGTTTATGCGTGAGTATACCTTACTACCTTAACTTTGATATACGGTTAACAAAAGGAAGTTTCTATTTATGTTTATATAATAAAATTATCAAATTTGGTATTNCGGTTAACAAAAGGAAGTTTCTATTTATGTTTATATAATAAAATTATCAAATTTGGTATTCCATTAAATAATCATAGTTGAAACACTTATATTTATTACATGCTACAGTCTATGTTTATTTAAAAAGTTTCCATACATTTATTAATAATTCATTAATAGTTCCTATTTAATTGATCATTCAACAGTGTATTTGTAAACATAACCAGAATTATCGTGCCAGATTTCATTTTTTTTTTGTCAAAAAGCAGTGAAACCTTTTTAAAGGTAAACATAATATTAAAATTTTGTTAGTAATTTGTAAAACGTATGAAATGTGACCGGTTAACAAATATTTTCTATTCCGATCAGTTTTGTTTTAGGAAAGTCCCATTTTAGTTAAGTTAAAATATATTTTCAAAAAGATGCAATAGTATTTTGACACTCTAAATCAAATAGGTAGAGTTTAATAAATATTACGCGTCAAATCTAAATAAAATTTATTAGTCTAGAATTAAAAATGTTATTCACAACATTTAGTCGATTATCTATTTATTTAATAATACTTATTTTCCGTAAATTGAATTTCCAAGTAATTTTAATATAAAAATTAGTTTTGAAAATAATTAAAAATGATATTTTATAGCACTATAGAAAAAGTAAAATTTCTGATGACCTTTTGTTAATACTTTTTCTTGTTTTCACCAAGTTACCTTTCTTAGTACAAAATCATTTCTTTAGTATAAGAGAACCAAAAAATAATATTTGAACTTTTATTTTCCTGGCTTTTTGTCCAAATTGTTTCCGCAAACTTCTTTAACTTTTTTTCTATTTGTGTAGACAGCTCTAAAAAAACGCATTAGCAATATCATAAACTTTTAACAGGTCAAGGTATTTTAATGGTTAAAAAATTGTTGTTAAAACGAATAAATTATAGTTTTATAAATATTTTTTGATTAATTTTTTCATTGGATTTATTTAATCGACCTCACTAAAAATAGTTCAATTATACAGGGTTTTATTTTAACACTTGCTACATAGTTTCTTTTAAAATAATAAATATGTTTAGTAAATTATTTTTGGTATTGTGATGTCATATATTTATCGATTAATTAGTTATTAATTATTTGTTTAATTCTTACTTTGTACTTTTTATGGATATAAATTTTATTTTTTTAAAAGATAACATACATATAACTAACTCATAAATAATAGGTTACTTATAACATACTTGAAAATTAGTATGAAATTGACACTCAATATTTTTTATTTTAATTTTTACGGAAAAATTGTAAAAATTATAAGTAATAGAATATTTTGTTACCATTACAACAAACGTGTTAAAATTGTAAGTATAGACTTATCAAAAAGAAAAAAAACCTTTTTTAGTTTTTAATTTTCTTTTTTTTTATAAATGGTGGATAATTGAATGGAAGTAGTAACCTACCCTTTTTAATTGGCTATACTATTTGACCTTAAGTACAATCACAAATAATTTTTAAAAAAAATTAAGTTAAAAATCATAACTTAAAAAACGGTGATTTTTTACATCAAAATAATTTTTTNATAACTTAAAAAACGGTGATTTTTTACATCAAAATAATTTTTTACATAAGGAAGAAAAATCGTTAAGACAATCTTTTTAACTTCTAGTATGTAACGTAAATTTTAATTTAATGTAAGATAAAAACTATGAATATTTCCGTAACATTTTCAAAAGTTAAGTTGAAAAGGTTAACTTTTCATAGAACATTTATTATATTGAAATGCATAAATACGTAAAGGGTTGGGTAAAAAGTATACCTAATTAAAATTAAATAAAAAAAGTTTGTCACTTAGTAAAACACACATTTAATTTACGTAGTTTGAATAAAGAAGTAATTTTTGCCTAACTATACTCTAAAAAAAGTTAAAATGAACTAAAAAATTACAAACATGTATTATAAATCAAAAAATTACCTCGACGTGCAAATTAAAATTTTTATATTTAAATTCTTTATTACATAAATCGATTTTTTTGCTAAAAAAACTTCGATTATGTTAACTTTAATAAAATACAATGTGCATTGAAATCCGTGCACCCTGCTGATAATGGTAAGAATTTAATAATGATTTATATTGATATCCTAAATTAAAATAATTTTCTATACGTTTAATTTATGATGATAATTGAATATTGTTTTTAAATTTAAAACACAAAATTGGTAAAACCTAATTCTTATATAAAATAAATAATATCTTTCTATTTTAAATAGTTCGATTTCGTTAATGTAAGATTAAACTATAGACTTCCTACTTGAACCGTAATTACAAGACTGATCCTTTCCTTAATATTGATATTTATTAGTTAAGGTAATATTATTTATGATTTATAAGACTCGCCGAGATATATTATGAAAAATTATTAAGTACACACCTATTTGTGATTATCTATTATACTTTACAATCATTTATATTATACCATAAACATAGTACAAATTTCTTTATTACGTTATAAATACATAGTATTTGACTATAAATTTTGACAAGCTCTTTAACAATATAATATTTCTCATATATACAAATTAAATTTCAACGTTTAAAGCTTACATTATGAAATTGTAAAAATATTGGTTAAAAATTNAAAGCTTACATTATGAAATTGTAAAAATATCGGTTAAAAATTAATAAATGTTTAAAGCGAAAATTGTATCAAATTAGTCAATAATAGAAATACTTACATATTCGAATTATTTTTTTTACTTTGTGTTTTAATTTAAATAACAAAAACATGGCGTATATTAAAATTTTACAAAACATAAGCATGACTAGACTTCATCAGCTGAATGACTTAACTTGTAAATGATAATTCGGTATTGCAACATATTCTATAAATAAATAGTAGCTACCCATTTTTCCTAGCCCTTTATGGCACTCAAGAGTTGAAATAACTAGTTTCTACTTTAATATACTTTAATGGTTATTAGCTCATAAACTTTTTAGTTTTAAATTTATTCTTTTTCGCGATCATCAGTTTTTTAATAGCTTATCAATAAAATAAGAAGTGTATACACGTTTTGTCAATAAAAATATTGTGATTTTGAATATTAGGTCACGATGTACATGCTAAATTGGGCGGAAATGATTGTTGAATGCTGAATTTCAGGAATAATCGTTAATGTATTATTGAGTCCCATCAAAATACAATTTGAATATTTGTAAATTTAAATTTTATTTTATTTTTTATAATATTTGAGAAAGCATTGCCTATATAGATATGTGATATTTTACCAATGTCTCTGTCGACTATTTTATAAATTATTTTTCTTCAAATTTATGTAGCTACTATAATTGTCACTGGTATCTTTTATGGTTAAGTTTTTCGTTTATGAATACATTTAATTGTATAGTATAGTAAGCATTTTAAAATAATTTAATGTCATAAGTTATCATGTATATCAAAATTAACAATTTATTCTTTGTCTAATCCTATTTTATTTTTATTATTTTTTTTAAACTCCATTGTTTAAATATTTTTCACTAAACTAACACTAAGTTACTAAAATTTCCTTTGTATTTTTTTTATAATTCAACAACAAACAGGTTACTTTTATCTTGGATATCTGCTAAGGATTTACTAAATTAAATACGTATTTATCTTATTCGGATTATTAACATTTGGCTACGCTAATATCATTCTGTCAATACAGTAACATTTTCCTATTAGTATTTTAAGCTTAATCTCGCTTTAAGTGTAAACTCTAGTGTTTATTCCCGAAATGATATTTATCTTATTGACTCGGTACAAATAAGTTTTGTATACAAACATACGACTTAAAATTTCTATCTTCTGTATTTATATGAACATCTATTTTTAAAAAAACGCATCAATATCATTTCAGTGACTTTTAAGTTATAAGACAATGTTTAGTAGTTTTACATAACAGCAATTATTAATGCACTTTCAATACTCGAAAAATTAGGTCAGAAATGTTGATTATTATTTTAGTAATATTTTTAGTGAGATAATTTAAAAATTAAATTTGATTATATTTTATAATCTTAATATAAATTATATTTTGAACAATTTTGTGTATTATATCAAAGATAAAAAAATATACATTAGTGATATACTTAGGATTATTGTCTATCTGATAAAATCATATTTTGAGTAATACGTAATTTAAATTAAAAATAACTTTAAATAAAATTTTATTATACAGATTATTTAATAAAAAAAGAATCATTACTTATAATGGACGATCCATTATAAATCTTTCAGTGTTTTAATATTTATATTATTAGAAATTTGATGGCTTATAGTTAAAGAACTGATTTATATGCACTTATAAATTCTGTTAAGCTATTTTGAACACATCATCAACCAGTACAATTTTTAATAATTCTCTTAAAAACTTAGTAATATACTGTATTTAGAGGTGAACATTTTATAATACTTATTAACTTTTATTATTTATTTAATACTTATTTAATTGAATGTGTCTATGTTACTATATATTCCTACACTTCGTTGCACAAGCTTGATCCTTCAAAGTTAGCTAAACCAACATTTATAAAAGCATATAAATCTCTTTCTTACTTATTGTAGAATACTTTATACATATATCTTCGCTTTTATTGTCTTTTGGTAATCAGCATATACTTATAAATTCATTCATATTTCACATAAAAGAAAACAAGTAAAAAAAAATTCATAAGTGTCAATAATTGTTAAACAACAGTGAAACATTATTTATAAATAATTATTTGTAAATTAATGTAACATCTCGATTTTATTATTGTGATTATATTTAAATACCTTTTCAGCTTTGCGTCGAAGCTAAATAAAGTTTTCAACTCATGAAAATGTTATAGCTTAATGCATTTTCCATTCTATAGCGTTCTGTGCTGTCACAGGCGTCAATAATATCTAAAGTCGGCTTTAGTTAAGGTAAAATAAAATCAACCACATGACATTATAAAAACTACAAAATTTATGATAGACTGAATTTTACTGTGGTCATGTAGTTTGTGTTTTTTTAAAGGATAATATTATAATTTAAATTATAATTTTTTATTATATTTTTAAACATAATTTTAATACATTAAAAAAAATGAGTTTATTACAATTACTATTAAGATACAAAATTCAAGATTATGTATGAATAATTAAGAAGAAATTTAAAAAAATGGCCGTTTTACTTTCTATTAAATTAATAATATTAAGTTTAAAAAAAATCAATTTTTTGATGCGAGTTTCTTTATAGATTTTCATGCTATTCCTCAAGTTAAATAGCTTCAAATAAAAAAGAAAAACATTAAAAATTGTTAACGAATAATAAGAGTAAACAATAAAAGAAAACCTCTTTTTGAAAACCTGATGAATGTTAAACGGAAATAAAAAGGTGGCTATCTAAACTGCATTAGGTATACTTTTATCGAATAAGACAAATAATAAAAGTAAATGTAAAATAACTTAATACGAAATCTTTTTTAATATAGTTATGACAAGTATCTATTGTATATAGTATTTTTATATTCATTAAAAAAACGTCTACTATTTAAAGAACTTACATGATTTACACGTAATATATTTTTTTTAAGATCGAAGTATCTTAATAAAACTATTAAATGTTATATGATCAAAAGTCAATTGCTTACTTAACCGTTGGTATTTTATTTTGTAATATCAATAACTTAACACGGACTTTTATCCACTTAAAAATTGTGTTAAAGTATTCTAAACACTTCATCATTCAGTAAAAATTTTGATAAATAAGATAAAAATTTAGTAATGTGATTTAATTGGACTTATAGTGTTGGTGATGGAAGAGAGTTATTTCCTCCTAAAATGAAAAATATTTCCACGCTATTGTATATTTCAACAACAAATTTGTACGAATTTTAGTTCTTTTAAAAAGTCTAAAACAAAATCTATAAATGTATATAGATATGCTGTATGATAATAAAAAAATATTTTTTTAAATTAAATTTTCTGTAAATTTAAAAACATTTATTTACCTAAGTAAAATATTTCATATTTTATCTCAGTTTATTTGTAATATTCTATTATATTATTTATTATACTTAAGTCATTGAGCTAAATTCAAGTTTTTTGTGGTGTTTTTCTGTAGTATTTAAATCTGGAATTTTAACAGGCTTGCCCATAGATTTTTCAGAGGTATCATGAAAATTTCGTGATATCTATTTTTGACTGAGTCATNTAGATTTTCCAGAGGTATCATGAAAATTTCGTGATGTCTATTTTTGACTGAGTCATTTTTTTTTTATTTCATTAGAATAGTTTTTATTTGGACACCAATTTATGTATGCATTGAAATTTTGTTTATACTGGTTGTTTTCACATTTAGTCTACATTTTATAATGATAATAACTACCCAAAAAATGGGTTAAAAGTTGTTATCAACCAGTCATATTTTTAAATCAATTTTCAATTTATAACTTAGTTAAATGTATAATTTGTTATTAGACAATTTTAATTAAACTATCCTAAGGTTTAAGGAATGAATTAAAAACGCAATAATAACTGATNTAAATATATAATTTGTTATAAGACAATTTTAATTAAACTATCCTAAAGTTTAAGGAATGAATTAAAAACGCAATAATAACTGATAAATCAATAGATATATGAAACTGTAAAATACCAAAAATCATTTTTCTTAACATAATTATTATTTCAAGTGAAATCGAGTGGCTAATATAAAAAAANATTTTTCTTAACATAATTATTATTTCAAGTGAAATCGAGTGGCTAATATAAAAAAATTAACTTGTATTTGTGGAGTAACCTTGATTAGAAAATTAAATATTCAGTTATTTTTTGATCTGTAGTAATACACACGAAATGTAATTGGAAAGTTCAAAAGAAATTGTTAATAAAATTGTAAAAGTACAGAAAACGTAAATGTAAGTAAAATTCGAATGATTACTTAAAAAGATGAAAAAATGATTAAATTCACTTGTCTTAGAAAATTTATTTAAAAATATAATAAAAACATAACACACAAAGGAAAAAGTTTTTCAATTGTATTTTTTAATATCGTTTGTTTTCGATCAAGTTCTTTAATATACACATTTTTGTATTTATTGTACTTATAAATAAATTATTTATTGTGATAAAATTTTCTTGGTTAAACAATATTTTATTCATTTTAATAACTTTAAATGTATAATATATTTTAATGAATAATAATGCTAAATGATAAATGAGGATGCTATAATAAAATTTTTAATCGAAGATATTTGCATTAAACATTTTTTGTAGTTTATAAATAATAAAACAGATATGAGTAAAAAATAGTAAATTAATGTCTGTTTATTTCTTTTCTTGATGTAAGAAGAAATTCATATATAAATAGAAATGTATTTTGTGTCATATTACTCACTTAAAAGAAACTTTCATAATTATGCGATAAAAGTTTTTTGTTTTAATTTCTTTGATTACTTTTTTTTAAAAGAATCTTTAAAATATACCTTATAAAATAATTTGTAGAAATAGTATAAATAAATAGTAAACTTAAATAAATATTTTTTCAGTTTAGTGCTTCTAAAGTTAAGCCACCATGATAATAAAACACGATTATAAAAATGATAAATTCTTTTCAATAAAAATAAATAACTTTAAAAATCAAAGATTTAAGAAGCTTATTTGATCATTAAACTTTAAAAATTAATCTTATCTAAGATGCTAATGAAACTGAAAAGATGTTTTGATGACTTTATCCGATTGTTTAAATGGACAAATTATAACCACTTTTAAAAATGCTGTACGATTCATCTATGAGTTAAGATTGAAATCAATATTTCTGACTAATCCTTTCTGTTATAATACATCATGCGAGGTTAACAAAATTTACGAGGGTATCACAAAGATACCTTTTTGCCCTTCCGGTAAATTCCGGTTTGTTCTTCGTAAATAATTCATTGCAGATTACATAACTACTAGATTCTAGTTGAACCATTTTTTCGTACTTTTTTGAGACGTATTATACATGCATATTTTTCTGACTGTATATGTATTATTGTATTATATTTTTTTAAATCAATGAAGTGTAATATAAAATATGGTTTTCTACGTCCCAACATATTGTTTATTATACAACGAAACAGTGATTTGGTAGAAGAAGATAAGAGCTTGCTGAGTGTTACATTTAGATAAAAATAATATGTTTTTATTTTAATAAAATACCTGCTTTAAAGTTATAAAGAAACCCATTGTTTTAATAAAGTCTCAACAGTACATATTTAGATATGATAAAATATATTTTGCATTAAGTTTTAATATTTAAAACAAACTATGGTGATAAATTTTAATATTTATTATTTAAAATACACCAAATGCCAATACATCTCATAAATGAGTTTATGCCCTCAGATAAAATTCATTTGTAAAATGTTTCGTTAAAGTTTTATTTTAGAGAAACAACATAAATTTTTTTTTCCAAAATGTTACAAATTTTGTCCTTAAATTAAAATTACATTTTAATTTTTTACAATTTCATAAGACTATTTTAAGATCTGTTATTAACATGTTTAGATAAAGAGATTGTAAATGTAAATTTACTCATTTTCTCAAATTCAATATGTCTTAGTAAAATTTTTTAAATATATAATAACAAAGACAGGCGTATTTGTTATAACTTATTTGATTTTCACAAATTGCAATTTTTCATGAAGGTTATTTTCTATACTCAATGAAAGTCATAAATGAGATGAGGATCATTTTTGTTCAATTACACGTGTAATTTAGCTTTTATTTCGATTTTCTATTTTGGAATTTTATTTTTNGATGAGGATCATTTTTGTTCAATTACACGTGTAATTTAGCTTTTATTTCGATTTTCTATTTTGGAATTTTCTTTTTCTTTTTATTTTTTAAACTTTTTCGTGAAATACAATTTACAATTATTTTGTTGCTATTAGAATTTTGCTCTACCATTACTTTCTTATCAAATTTTTATTAATTCTCTAATAAAACTTAAAAGTATATGGCCGGTACGTTTAATAATATAATTTTACATAAAAACAAGACATGCCTTGTTTGTAAGTTTTAACTGTCACTCTACACGAGTTTTATATACTTGAAAAGTGAAAAACATCAACNGTTTCAACTGTCACTCTACACGAGTTTTATATACTTGAAAAGTGAAAAACATTTACATATTATTTAATATAATAATTATATTTTTTTAGTAAAATTAAAAGTTATGAGAACTATGAAACATTTAAGTCTTTTACAAAAGAGGGTATTTTAGTAATAGATGGGACAACTATTTCGGTGAAATATTGTCCAGTCAAAATAGGATTTTATATTGCCCTCTTTAATGGAGTCTGTAAGAATTTAAAATATTACTAAGCTTGCGAACCTTTTTTTCTTGAGAAGGTTAAGATAGCTACCAAAATGTACCACTTAAGTAGAAAAAAAGTAACTGTGTACCGAAAAAGCATTATATTAAATAATTTTAATAGTAAAAATATGAAGCTTGAAATATGTTAAATATTTTTAAGATTGATATAATGTCGTACTTTTTCATATATATTTTTTTTAATAGCACAATCAAACTTAAATTTTATAGAATTTTTTATATTTATTGGTTGGTATTTATCATTTGAATTTTGCTAACTGAAGGGTTCATTGTAATAACCAGTTATTTCCAATTTGTTTTTAAAATTCATTTTTTTTTAATGTTCTGTTAGAGTTTATTTAAATTTAATAATATATTTGAAATATTAATTTAAAATTAAAAAACACAAATATATTTAACTTAAAAAACCACAAAAATTATTAAAAAGTCACGTATACGTATTTCGGAAAAAATGTTACTGTCATCAGCACTGAAGTGCACCGCCAATTAATGTTATCACTTAGTGATTTTAACATCTAGTCTGATAGAAAAACATTTTTAAAAAGTTAGGTATAATTACTGAGCTTACTCTTCTACTAAAAATACTAATATTATAAAAATGGAAATGCTTAACATACAGTTTTAAAACATGTACAGTTTAATACTAAAAGTATTTAATGTTTTGGGTCTCCAAAACAATTTTTAAAATTAGACTTAACTAGTAATTATATGAATTTCAAAAACTATAGTTAATGATATATTACGAATGTATTCTTGAAAATATTTTATTTTAAATATACATCTTTTTCCTCTTTAATATCAATATTTGTTACTGATTATAATATTTGAATGAAATCCTTGCTATGTTCAGGATTACATTAGACAAATAATAGTTAAATTTTAAACGCGTCAATGTTACTCAACTTCTATAGATAATGTTGTTTTTATTGTTTTCATTTAAATTACTAAGTAATCATTAAGATAATACTAAAAAAAAAACTTAGTTTACAATTTTTTATAGTTCTAAGAGACTGTAATATGTTAACGTCATGTTGGACTGTTAAATTTAAATGATAATTAAAATTGTCATTAAAAACTCGAGATGGTCTTATTTAAAAGTAAAATTCAGCTTTTAGATAAAGTCCACGAGCATAACATCATTAGTTTTGGTTTGTTCTACTTANCACGAGCATAACATCATTAGTTTTGGTTTGTTCTACTTACAGATTAAAATTTAATTAACATGAATACCTTAATTGTTTTTATACAAACACAATACAATGCTATATAGTAATTAAACTAAAGAAAATTACATTTCAATAAACAAATTATTTAAAATTTATTCCAAATCAACATTAAATTAATCGTTTTTGATAATACTGATTTAAGGAACAAATAACTTATAGGCAAATATTTTATTGTTTAATAGACGTATAACAAAATTAGTTCACAGTTAGGATTATACACTGACTATAGATTGTTTTGAGTGGAATGGAAGGACTAAATTAACATTTTGGACTAAAATGTTTATATTATTTTTTTACTATTCTTGTTATTATAATTAATTTTGTCAATATTTTACCCCATTATTGTTCTATTTCGAGATTGACACTTACGAATGAACTTCTTTTAGTCAAAAAATTTTTGAATTGTGTTAACATATTTATATTTATCATCACCTAAATGTTCAACCGTAATTTAACGTAATGTATCATCGTTGTGTATTGTCAGAAAAAATTGAATAATATTCTGACTAACATCTTGATATTGTAGCTTTGTGCCTATATAGTAAACGTTTGCGTAATAATATAAAAGGTTTTCACATTATTTTTTATCCTATCTTGACAGGTTCAAGTTACTGCCGAGGCACATTTGATGGATGGTTATGCTGGGATGATACAAAAGCTGGAGTGACCGTACACCAACCATGCCCTCAATTCGTTTCTGGATTTGATCCGTTAAGTAAGTGAAACTTAAAAATCGAGATTTAATAAAAATGTTGTAAACACTAAGCATTCAAATAGTTCCTATGCAAATTATGAAATGTGAATTCAGAACTTATTGGATTTTTTGAGATAAGAAATAAACCTAGATTGCTATTATTTGTGATTACAATACAATTTCAAAGTTTGGTTTCACAAACATGTTTTGAACGTTTAACTTGAAATACTGAAATCTAGGTACACTGTCTTTATTTATTTACTTTAAAGTTAAATTAGATACAGCTGTTTACTATACACAAATTAATTATTTAATTAGTTACTAAATGTAACTATTTTATACAAATTTTGTTCTTAATGTTTTTGATAAATTTCAACTGACTATATTCTATAATTTCAAAAGTTGTATTATTTGAAAGAAATCGTTCTTTTATCAATGAATAAATAGTTTGGTAAATTAAATTATAAATTGGAATAGGCCTTTTTTTTTTTTGTGGTTTTATTAATCTTAAGTCAAAGTAAGACTGAACTAGTTAATACTCAACTATTATTTGCTTTATAATTAGCTTCCATTTTTGTCATCGATGAATAATGCCAATAAAAAATAACGCCATTAGTTTAGTATTTTTAAAAAAGTCTAGTTATTTTTTTCTGCCACTAACTAGTAGTATATTCAGTGTAGCTGGTTCAATTTATGAGCTTCCGGCAGTTGTAATAATTTAAATGAAAAGCACTCGATTTTTTTCCATTTGGTAGAGACAACGAGACTTCAACGTTTTGTTTTGGACAGTTAATAAATTGACTGTACACAATAATATTGCGTGTTTAAGGTTTTTATATAAACTTGTAACTACGTATTCAACTATTAATTTATGTTAAACATTTTCTTAATGCCATTACTTTTAGATTTACATTTAAAAAGCCAAAATCAACATAACTGTTCAAATTACTGTTATATTTAGGGTTTTTTTTCGTATATACTAATAAAATTAGGTAAAGATAAAAATTTATTGTATTAATATCATCAAATACAATACGTCACATATACAATACCTGGAATATTCATCATAATACGTATGTTTTTATATTTACTTATTTATTCTAAATTTAAAGGACTTAAACTATTTTACAATATCTAAAAATTAACAATTTGTAAGACTTATTATACAAAGTGATCGATTAAGAATAAGACACTTATTTTCTCAAAAACTACTAAATATTTTCAATTTCTGTAAAAGACATTTTTTATTTGAATAAAAAAAATGTGCAATAATATGTAGCTAAATCATTTTTTTTTTATCCTTTACAAGATAAAAAATTAAACTTTAATTTTCTTTAATAGGAAATCCCATTTTAGTTCGATAATAAAATAGAAAAACAATTTAAACAGTCTTGTTCTTATAATTATTTGTATCCAATCAACCTTTGCTGTTTTAAGCCTGATTAAATTTTTAGATTTAAAATATAAGTTCATCATTAGTTTGGTTTTCATAATATCGAAGGCAACAATAATCTATTACAATATTCCATAAATAATTATCGTATTTATTTTTACTAATGTTAGTGAAAGATATGATATCAAGAATTGTCAATTAAATCTTTTTTTTGTGATATCATAAAAAAATGATGACTACTGTACACTAAACAACAAATTATTCATAGAAAATTGGTCAAAATTGATAAAATTTAACGAGGAGTAACAGAATAAAAATAGTTCATCAAATAAAAAATACTCTATAAACAAAATTTTTTGAAATTTTTTTTCTATCCTATAAATAAACCTAAGTTTTGTTCCTAAATTAATGAAAAATAAATTATGTACTAATTTAACTTAAATATCGTTATAGTAAGAATATAAAAGATCAGAAATTAAATTCGTACAATTTTTTGATAAGAATCTGTGTTGAATACTATTTAAAATTTTTCTATGTA
Organism: Daktulosphaira vitifoliae; assembly: GCF_025091365.1. Lineage (NCBI taxonomy): Eukaryota > Metazoa > Arthropoda > Insecta > Hemiptera > Phylloxeridae > Daktulosphaira > Daktulosphaira vitifoliae. Next base: position 13,103,552 of record NW_026099576.1, on the reverse strand, counting down.
ACTTGCATGCAATTGAAAGGATAGATAATTTTTTGCGTTATTCTCGTCATATAATTATTGGATAACATAAAGATGAAACTAAAGATTAATTATCACTGTAAAAGTATATTTAAGAATTTATTGTTGGATTTTGTCCTTAATTTTATTAAATTAATTTAATAGATTTGAAAATAACATTTTTAACTAATCATAGGTTAAATTAGCTGCTTGGTAGAGAATGTCTCTAACAAAGAGTGGACCATTTGTTACAAACAACGTTGAGTACATCACATCATGTGATAGCTAATCTCTAGTGTCTTTGCTTACCTACCCCCTCGCCTACTCAGCACGGCAAACAACGCGTGTACAGTCCACAGTCGTTCCTCAACAAGTACATATTGTGCGTCTTTCGCATACATAAAAAACGCCTCCATTTGTGTGCTATTGTTCAACCATAGTGCGCCATATATTTTATTGTTTTTTGCGCATCTTGTTGTGCCCTGGTTCCCTCGAGCTTTCTTACCTGTAAGCATTCCTTTAGTGGTCAGCCCTATCTGTCACTGAAGTATTTACTTCTCAAGCGACTACCCTTGTGGTCACCAATCCATTCACGTTTCAGCATTTCAACGCAAAGTTACATACGGTATTTAATTGTTTGTTTTGTTTTATTTATTTATATATTTTCTATTTTGTGTCTAAGTCACTTTGCCGGCCATTTTGGTATTAAGGACACCCTCCTATGACCCTTGATTTTAAGTTAATTATTGCAGAAGTTTTAATATATTTCTTATATTAATTTTATACAATTATTGTCTACACGTAATTTATTGGATGTGCGGTTAGCCGGCAAGTACCTAGTGACCCTTGCCACCCGCTCCTATAGCGATCGTAAACAGACTTAAGACAAGACAGCAATCTAGTATGGTGCACAACTAGCCGTCCTATGGTCTAGCTGCCTCGTTTGAAACATTAGTTGAAATTTATATATATTATGAATTTAGTACTAAAAATATCAAAATAAAGGCCAATCTTATGTTTTTCATATTATTTATAGAATATTTATTATTGTATGTCTATCATTTTTATGTCACTCTTCCTTTTTTTTAACCTACATTAAAAGCTATAAAAATGTATTATAAAGAAACCGGGTAGTATATAACAATATTTCCAAGTTTTATGTTGTTTTTTTTTTTTTGTATCTAATAAAATAATAAACTGATGTAAACCTAATGTGGCCGTATAAAAAAATGAGATAGCTTATTCTTTATAAAAATTTGTATTGAATTATCGAAAAAATTTTAAACTTGTCTATTACGAATATGAAACTTAATAAAAGTTTAAATGAGATATCATATTATGATATCTCATTTTATTATTACGAATATATAACAAATTAGCTATACTATAACTTTTTAAAATCAATTTGTTGTTTGAAAGTTAACAAAAAATGTAATTGTTTTTCAAATTTAAATAAACAAAAAAAGTAATGAGAAAAACAGCTAGACAAAAAAAAAATAGGATTTTTTCCCTATTTGAAGTATATACAGAATGTCTCATTGTGATTTACTAATTTAACTATATAGACTAATATTTAAATTATTGAATCACAGTGTGACAGCTTGTATATTGCGTATGATAGTTTAGAAAGTTGATTATAGTAAGTAGACAATAAGACTAGAACACTAAGGAATGTATCCCCATTTACGTTTCCTGTCAAATCAGTTTTTCACTAAAACCCATCGATCCTTTATTATATTTCAGACTTCCACGCAAAAAAATGTTTAGTTGAATAGGATGCACTTAACAAACATACGACAACTAAATATTGTACTTTTTTACTTACTGCACGTCATTCGATTACGAAAATATATGTAGTAGTACATTTATAGTTTAATAGATATTAACAATATTTTAATACATAATTTTTGTAATCTAACGATTAGAAGATAGAAAGTGAATTTATGGTTAAATGTGTAAAAACCGCAAAGTGAGTAATTTTTTATAATTTCTCCTAAAAATAACTTAATCGTTAATTTTATGTTATGTATAGTATCCATAAGTTGAAATGAAAATAAGTACATTAAATACGTTTTCATTTAGTCATGAAAAAATGTATCTTTTGATAAATGAAACAAGTGTATAATTGACATTATTGTTGTGAAAGATTAGTTTTATAAATTAATATTTGGAAATATTTTGCAACTATAACTATAGAGCGGCGCTTGGCATATGCAATATTAATACGTCTGTGTATTGACAACTGCTCACTTTTCTATACATAGATTATAAAAATATTATATAATTTAGTTTTTTTTTTTACTTTGAGTACTAATTTTGTATAATATAAATAATATAATAAAATTAAAATCATAGATTACATTTTACTAGTACATAGTTGCGAACACTGAACCACAATAACTGTATATGCGTTGTCACAAAATATGTTTCCACATATTCTATATTAGAGTGCTTTATTCACACGTTGCATTCATTACACAGTGAATTTCCGCATTTACTTGAGAGAATGTTATTAGATTTAACACGAAAATGTACTTATTAAGTTTATAGTAATTATATGTTTAGCAAATTATTTTGTAAATTAACAAGACTAATTTGATAACTGAACACACATAGGAATTCAAATCGCAATGTATCATTTAACTAATTTTTTTAACAAAATTACATAATTAAGTAACTAGGTCTACTTACTGTTTATTTTTAATAAATTAAAATACTTTTTAGTTATTGTGTTCTAGATGAATTTAAAAGCTTTATATAAATGAATAGCGTTGAAAAACATAGTTTTAATATTTTTAGATATACTAACTACAATTTAAATTAGTTTTTATTTACACTAAAATATATATATTTTAAAGTTTTTAACACTTTCCTAGTTCATTACGTCAATGTTTTTACTGAACACGTTATAGACATAAAACCATAATTTATAGATTACTGGTTTTAATGATTCTTATTTTTATGACATCGGATACGTTTTACGTAGAATTCAACTTGGATAATTGTAACTAAATGAAATTTATTGAATTTGATACTATTCGCCTTTCAAACATTTTAAACGCACTTATATTTTTAAATGATCGAGAGCTTACAAAACTTAAAAAATAATATATTTGAAACGTGGTAAATAAAAACAACACATAAATTATGTATAGGTCGCAAGTTCCTGTGAAATTTAATTAAAACGTTTGAAGTAATTTACAGTTTGATTACTTGTTTATTAAACTGTATCTAAAATAACATACACATCTTTTTATTAAAATAACAACACACTTTCTTGTATAAAATATACAAATAGAAACTTTTTATTTCAATATTATTTCTAATAATAATAATTATCTTAATAAAACAATTATGTTAAATCAGTCGGAATTTATTTATTCGTTTTATGATTTTAAAATCATTATATTTTGTATAACAAAATATATAGTTACATTATAACGAATACAATAATTAAAAATGCAAATTCACATATTTTTCAATGTAGCATAAAATATTGACGAGTTAAATTTAAGATTTGAATAACTAATATGCATTCCTTTTAATTAAAACAGACATGGCAGATGTTAACAGTTTATTCTCAAATATTACTTTTAAAAATCATGTAGTTTTGTCAAAACATCTGTGCCATAATATCATGATCATTTAAATATAATGTATTGTATATTATCATTGTTAGCAAAATGAAATCACATAGTAATTGAGTGACCAAATTGTTTGTACAAAGCTCGCATTTGATGATAATACTTTTCAAGTATATTCAATTGCGCATCAATTGAAACTTATCTTTTAATATAAATTGTATCTGTTTAAAATTAAAAATTTATATGATTTTATATTTCACATTAATAGGGTAACTAGGGGAAAGTTCAGTATTTCTCAAAATCAATCACAAATAGTAGCACATCCTATTGACATAAATGCCTCATGTGGTACACAATAATATTCGGTAGTATAATCACATGGGTACATACGTTAATTTTAATTGTAGTTAAGAATTCATATTTTAATTTATATTTAGCTTATTTTTATGTAATTTTTGAACATAAAAATTAAAGGTATTAGTAAATATTCTTAAAGTACTACTATACATGTTAATTCATAAGAGATCCATATATTTTACAATAGTTTTGGTTACAAAGTTTTACAATCGTTTTCATCATCTTTTCCAAACTATGGGAAAATAACCATTTTCAGAAGATTCATATTTCACCTATTAGATGATAGAAGTAGTTCTCATTCATTTTTCAGATTTCAAATACAGTCACAGAAATCAGGAAAAATAGTTGAAGATTAACCTTGCCATCTTATTCCTATATCCAATTCATTTAACATTATTTGTAAAAGTTACAAAGTCAATTAATTTATGTTTGTAAAACACCATTAATAATATTCTTATCAACATTTTTTTTTTTTTTGAATATTCAAATTTAATAAATTAATAAAGTTGATTAATTTTATTAACCAAGAATAATTCTATTTTAGAATACCTTTTTTTTCAAATTATTTAACTTGTTTTATCTTTTAAATGATAAGAAACTAATTTTATTTTTGTCGTTATGTCACATTAGAGTATATTTAACGAGCAAATTGTAAACAAATTCGAAAAGTATTTTTCTCACTGAACAAATCTTCAAATTTTATATTTTTTTCCGGCGTACAAATATTCTTGTAATCTAGTTCTCTGTACTTTTAAACGTTTTATTTAGTTTAAATAAATTATGGTTGATTCCAAAAATATAACATTTTAACTGTACTAGCGTTTTTTATTATATTAATTCAACAAATTTAATAGTGTAAATAAAATAGTAATAATAACTCTTCATCATATTAATACTAGCTTTGTAGATTTATACCGAACATAAAACAATTTACGTTTATAAAACGAATCATTATTTTCTTATTAGCTTAAATAATCTATTGCAAACATTTTTTTATTTTAAAATTAATGTTTTGTTACAATTCCACTTTCTTTTTGCAAGGTAAAAGTCTAGTTATAAAAAAAGTTATTATGATATTACAATTTTCTTCATATTAAAATTTACAGTGAAAATTATACATTTCTGACCACATATCAAGCTAAACAAAGCTAATTTTAAATCGTTATAGTTTTCTATTTAATTAAGTTAATTTTAATTTGCACGTTGAGCTAAGTTTAGTTTATTTAATTTTCAAAAATATTTCCAAAAACGAAAATGTAGTCCTTCTAATTTGCTACTACAGATGTTTTAATCGTATTTTCCAAGTATCCCTAGTGATGAATTGCGGCAAAGTGTACTAAATTGTAAGTGCTATATATAGCATTCATTTTGCGCAGTAAACGTGTATGAACTTGGTTTTCTGTGCCATTATTAAAATTCCTAACACCGACTTAATATCCTTACTCGTTTTCCATAATAAATCCATTAGAACCATACATCAAGGTAAATTTTCCAAAAAAATGATCCCTGTTCATTGTTTTTGGATACACATAAAGTAAACCATTAATAGTTAGAGAATTGAAGATTCTCGACATTTATACTGTCCTCAGCTCTTCCGTGACGGTGTTGTGGCTCGTAGAATTATTACTCAAGTCTTTGAATAACATTCTACTTCACTCTTAGATTTTGTTACACCTTTCCAACCTCCATAGTTTTCCACTTCACATACTATGTAACTCTTTCGGCTGGATTGTCTGCAACTTTTCTCATTTATGTTCGGCTAAGTTTTGCGTTCAAAGAATTTTTGTTCTAATAACTTAAACGTTTACAATGTTAAACTTATTTATTATAAGACACGTCTTGAACTTTTTATTAGTTTTACTCAACGCGTAATTTAATAAATCGGTACATGATTATTTCAAATTTCTCAACAGTTGTATTTTATTTATTTTACATTCCATTTCTTACTTGTTAGTAGTCTTTAAATTTGCTGTCTCCCCAGTACGCAAAAAATATTTCTGGCTTTAAATCTACCATAAAATACATTTCGTTCGAATGATGTTTTTATCAGTTTTTTTCCATTTGATTAATGTATAGCTGTTATACAACATATTATCATTCTTTAATTTATTTTATTCGTAATACTTTTAGTGCGTCGTACAATTATTAAAGAAATTCAAAATGAAACTGGAAACATTTCTTTAACATCCGATAAATGAATTTACGGCCGCTTATAATCCAAAAATAAATCAAAATTAAAGAATGAATTACTTAGATTAAATATCTAATAATATGTTAAGAGTTTGGTTCTTAATGCATTCATAAAGTTTATTTTAGTCATCACGAGCACATCAATAATAAATAAATATTCCTCATGGTTTTTCTTAATCCTAATTAAAATATATATTAATTTGCATTTAATTTTGGGACTGTGTGAGGAGATCACTCCTCCTAGAACATAAAATCTTCCTGTGATACTGTTAGATACTTATAATACATTTTCAGAGAGTTGAATGTTTCGGGAGTGCTCAAATAAATTTTATAAATATATAAAATCCCGAATCCTAGTTATGATGCACAAAGAATAAAAATAATTCGAAAAAATATATTGGGTATTACACAAACAACTAATCAATTTTCATAGTCATCATTATAAAATTTATCGATTCTTTTAAATTTTTTTAAAAACGACGTTTAGTTTATCTTGAAAAATTAATCTATCAATAATCTTCGTGTTTGTCGAGCATATATTTTTGCTCTTTATTTCAAATAAAGGTAAAGTAGAACCGTTTTACATTTATTTTAATAGTTTTTTATGTTAACAATACAATGTGATTTATATCATATAATATTTTAAAAGTATTTTTGTTTTTGTAGGAACGGCTTACAAAATTTGTAACAAGGATGCGACTTGGTTTCGACATCCAGAGTCTGGCGCTGTTTGGTCAAATTATACAACATGTATAGACCACGATGATGTTAATGTGAGTTACTTATTAAACAACAAAAATAATTAAAAAAGTGAGATTTTAAATCTAGACGAGTACATAGCAAAATTTATTTTCATAAGGTGTTATATTATTTTCAGAACTTGAAATTGAATTTTTACTTTTCGATTTTCATTCTGCTCATTGATATAAAAACTTTGATATCAACATTTATAGTTAAATTAATATAAAAGTGTTGTTATATAATATTAACACTTTTTATTTATTTCGATTTTGTATAAATGTTAAAAATTGATTAACCACCTGTTTGATTTCAGTTTAAATATAATTTATATTTATTATTAAATTTTAAGTAAACATAATTGAAACTAAATAGAACAGCTATAAATAATATGCTGAAAAAAAACTATTTCTATTCAGTTTGAATTTTTTTAATTTAAAAATAAATATCTTTAAAAGGTATTTATAACAATGATTATCCAAATAAATGCATAATTGCATTAAATATAGAAAGATCAAATCGTTAATTTTTCTACCGACTCTTTATGAAATATAGAGGGTGATTCATTAAGGATAAGACACTCATTTTCTCGGTAACTATTGAAAATTTTTCATTTTTGGGAAGGAAAATATTATTTGATTTAAAGAACTCTACAATAATAAGTAGTAAAAATATTTTTTTTTCATCCCTTCAAGATTACAAAAAAGTAACTTGATTTTTCTTAAATAGGAACCCCTATTTTAAATTTGTTATTATGATTTAAAATAAAAATATAAACAACTTTGCTCTTATAATTTTTTTCCCCCCATTAACCGTTCGTCTGTTACAGCTTATTAAAGTTAAATGATTTTGGACTAAATTTCTATTATTATTTTACTGTTTGAAAAATCAAGTTAGTGTTTTTTGACCTTGACGGGATGAAAAAAAATATTTTTTTACTACATATTATTGTAGAGTTTTTCGAATCAAACAATATTTTCCTTACCAAAAATTTAAAATGTTCAATAGTTACCGAGAAAATGAGTGTCTTATCCTTAATGAATCACCTATATAGAATAATCCACGATGTTTTGACAAATCAAATAATCAGAGCTGTGAATTATATGCATTTTTAAATTTTGTTTGAACCACTTTGAGAAGTCCTAAGTTTATAAAACTTTTTCGCAGCATTATACAGTAACGTATAAATATTTTACCTTTTAGGGGTGATTAACTCCCTAATCATCCCCAAAACTGTAACTTAGGTAAAAACACATTACTAAGTTTTAAAGCTGATGATGTGTTTAGAATAACTTAATAATTTTTATAAATACATATTATTCACAGCCCTGCTAATAACCATTGGTCAACAAAATATTTTGCGTTACTTTTTGTCTATCAATTTATGCACTCTTAGAATACGTAAAAATTATATTTTTTTATTTGTTTTTAGTAACATTAAAGAAAAATTGAATTCTAAAATATTGAAGTTTTTAGAGATTTTCTTACAATAAACTATAATTTATCGATAACAATTTTAGGATTAGTACTTACTATGTTACAAGAACTTTAATACTTTGAAAAGTATTTCAGTGAACAGTTATCCAAATCTGGTAAGACACTCATTTTCTTAATAACTATTGAAAATTTTGAATTTTTGTAAAGAAAAAAATGAATTCATTGAATAACAAACATTTTAAAAACAAAATTGTTTGTTATTTAATGTATATGTTTTTTAATAAAAAGTTAAAAATAGGAGATCCCAATTTAGAAAAATAGTTTAAGGTTTTTAAACATGAAAAGATGAAAACAAATAATTTAATAATATAATGATTTAGAGTTTTTGAACCTAATTGTTTTTTCTTTACAAAAGTAAAAAATACTTAAAATTTTCAAAAAATGGATAAGTCTTATCAGATTTTGATTACCTTGTATACACCAGTATGAACTATACCTAACACATATTGTATTAAATATACTCAATATATTAAAATATATGTAACTCAATAAGTACTCGATCGTAAAATTTTTTATTGACTCATTAAAAATTTTTTGTGTGTAAAACTCTAAAAACTTTAAAATTAAATTAATTTTTTATTATTATCAAAAATACATAAAAATAATTTGATTTTTATGTAGTATAAGAATGCATAAATTATTTAAAAAAAAATAATCCAAAATATTCAGTAGATTAAAAGCTATTATATCTGTTTGAAGATTGTGAACCACTCTGAATGTAATCTTTAATTACTGAACTATTATAAAATGAGGTATGTTCAGAAAATATCGGTGAACATAACACTCATGTTTGATCGCACTTGTCAAGCCTTTTTCAGTTTTGGTAATCTAGAATGCCTCTACAGGGACGATTGACTCTTAGTTTCAACGTTGTTTCATATAACCATGTTTCGTCACCTGTTATAACACGTTTCAGTAATTCTGTATCATCGTTGACTTCATAAAATTCATAAACATTTCTTTCACGTTTTCATCGGTTGTTGATGTTCTGGGGCGTTCGTCATCTTCATTTTCACGGCCATCAGGGAAACACTTATACAACTCGTAAATATTTGTTTTACTCATTGCAGACTCGCTTTCATGTTTTACGCAAAATTTGATACAAATCTTTTGATCCATTTTTTTTAACGAAAGAAAATTGCCGAGCTCATAAAAACACGTCTAATCTTAGCGGCTACCATTGACAAAGTAAAAAATTAATCCAGGTAAAAATTTTATTATACTTCAGGGACATGTGTACCAACAATACGAAAAAAAATTTTAATAATCAGACTCTCCAAACCCATGAAATTTTATAATTCCCGTTATTTTCTGAACACACCTCGTACCCTATAAGATATATGGGGTGAAACTAAAAAATATTTAACCACTTATAAATGAATTAAGTAAAATTAAAACTATATTAAAAATATTATTAATATAGTTTTAATTTTACTTAATTAATTAGCCACAAGTAATCAATTTTTATTATACACTTATAAATGATAAAATAAATAATAAACAAAATCGTAACATTTTATTTTTAATTGCTATTATTTCAAAAGAAAAGAAATTTAGTAGACGACGACAAATTAATTACTCTGTATAGCAAAATAACTAAAATTAAGTTCTAAAATACTGTAAAATAATTGTTATTTAAAAATGGTTTACTGAAAAATCGTTGATTTTGCGTTAGAACTTCTTCATTCTCAGGCGACGGATTTATTGATTTCGAAGAAATAACTTATTGTCAATTGGTATACATATGTCATTTTATCTACATAAACTCGTCTACAAAAACAATTAATCATGTTTGGGGCCGTATGGTATTACATTTAAGTATATTTGTGTTCAATCCATTATTTTGGTGACCAATTTAACTCTACGTAGTTCAATTTCTATAAACTAAAATAAAATCAATTAATTCATGGAGAATTCAATTCAGATTATAGAAACTGACACTTTATTGTTATTATTTATAATAAATTTAAGCTCTGATTATTTTTTTTTTTATTTAAAAATTTGAAAAATAAATAATTTATGTTTTATGAATGAATATCTTTAATCAGAATAAAGAAAACCATTTATTCTATTACACTATGTTAATTATACGCAGAGATANAATTTATGTTTTATGAATGAATATCTTTAATCAGAATAAAGAAAACCATTTATTCTATTACACAATGTTAATTATACGCAGAGATGCTAATGGTTTAACAATTATATACTGATTTATAAAAAGAAAACCTTTAATGTTTATTAATCATATCTCTTTTTCCATAGAAATAGTATTTAAAAAAAAATTATCTTAAAATTATCTTAAACGCTATATGTTTAACTAAACATGCCTTCCAATAATAGAATAAAGTTAACATCATAATTAATATCTAAGTAGCTAGCATATGCAATTAAAAGTTCTAATTAATGTATTTTTAACAAAGAAAATAATAGCTAAAATAATGTTAGGTAGTGGCAATGACGTTGATGAGTACTATTNATAATGTTAGGTAGTGGTAATGACGTTGATGAGTACGATTTCAAAGTATTAAATGAAGATTGGTGTAGATCATGTACTTAATTTTCTTAATTCTTTTATGCACTCAAATATATAACCGTTTTTATCGTCTTATGTCTCTATAAATTTTGTTCTCATTCTATAAGAACAATGAAGACAAAAAGCACAACGGATGAAGTGATAAAAAACAATACCTAAAAGGATAAAGCCATAACGCATTAAATCATAATATTATAAAAGAGATGGGAGGAACAAATTATTAATTAGGGTCAAAATTAATGTCTCTTTTATATACCCGTATGAATAATATAAATAACACTTGTATTATTCATATTTGTCAAATATGAAACAAAAACTTTGTGGATATTAATATAAAATTAAATCCTCTTTGTGTTTTTTAAACATAACAACTCAAATATCATATTTTCCATATTTTATAAATTTCTTGTTAAATAATAAATTTTAAATATGGTTATTGATCAGTCAAGCATTTCTTCAGACAATTTTTTATTTATGTATTTTAAGATTGTTAAATTATCTATAATCACTGGTCTTTAGTATAATTTTTTCATAAGCATCATTTAGAGGGTGTCCAATTTTCAGAGAAAATCAGGGATAGTTGATCCATAGTCTTACTGAGTCATACTTTAAGCAAGTCCATTCATCGTTATAAGTCGGTTAATAATAATCTAAGAAATATATTGGAAATATAATATTGAATATTTTATATTTTACTATTAAAATATAGTAGAAATCTATATTAACCATTTCTCAGTTATCAGTCATCATAATTAAATAGTATACAGATTCTTACTTCATTGTTAAAGATGAAGTAAGAAACATTGTAACTCAAACAATTCTGGCTTTAAAATGAAAGAATAACACTGATTATTTTATGAATTTTTAATATAATATCCTAAAACTGTTGATGTGTAACTTGAAACCTACAATTTTTCATTTAAAGAAACAATTTTGAAAGTTTCATTGCCTTATAGACATTTTACTTTTCTTATACAATAATTATATACATAATTTGTTTTATAATTTTAAAAGG
>NW_026099576.1:13074418-13091150 GCF_025091365.1 Daktulosphaira vitifoliae | reverse complement strand
ATAAAGTTAACATCATAATTAATATCTAAGTAGCTAGCATATGCAATTAAAAGTTCTAATTAATGTATTTTTAACAAAGAAAATAATAGCTAAAATAATGTTAGGTAGTGGTAATGACGTTGATGAGTACGATTTCAAAGTATTAAATGAAGATTGGTGTAGATCATGTACTTAATTTTCTTAATTCTTTTATGCACTCAAATATATAACCGTTTTTATCGTCTTATGTCTCTATAAATTTTGTTCTCATTCTATAAGAACAATGAAGACAAAAAGCACAACGGATGAAGTGATAAAAAACAATACCTAAAAGGATAAAGCCATAACGCATTAAATCATAATATTATAAAAGAGATGGGAGGAACAAATTATTAATTAGGGTCAAAATTAATGTCTCTTTTATATACCCGTATGAATAATATAAATAACACTTGTATTATTCATATTTGTCAAATATGAAACAAAAACTTTGTGGATATTAATATAAAATTAAATCCTCTTTGTGTTTTTTAAACATAACAACTCAAATATCATATTTTATAAATTTCTTGTTAAATAATAAATTTTAAATATGGTTATTGATCAGTCAAGCATTTCTTCAGACAATTTTTTATTTATGTATTTTAAGATTGTTAAATTATCTATAATCACTGGTCTTTAGTATAATTTTTTCATAAGCATCATTTAGAGGGTGTCCAATTTTCAGAGAAAATCAGGGATAGTTGATCCATAGTCTTACTGAGTCATACTTTAAGCAAGTCCATTCATCGTTATAAGTCGGTTAATAATAATCTAAGAAATATATTGGAAATATAATATTGAATATTTTATATTTTACTATTAAAATATAGTAGAAATCTATATTAACCATTTCTCAGTTATCAGTCATCATAATTAAATAGTATACAGATTCTTACTTCATTGTTAAAGATGAAGTAAGAAACATTGTAACTCAAACAATTCTGGCTTTAAAATGAAAGAATAACACTGATTATTTTATGAATTTTTAATATAATATCCTAAAACTGTTGATGTGTAACTTGAAACCTACAATTTTTCATTTAAAGAAACAATTTTGAAAGTTTCATTGCCTTATAGACATTTTACTTTTCTTATATAATAATTATATACATAATTTGTTTTATAATTTTAAAAGGCTATCTATAGACAATTCCTTCACAAAAAATTGTATTTATTATTATTAATATTATTTAAAGAAAAACGTTTATTTTGATATTTTTCGTGTAAAGTTTAATAGGAGTGGGTTGTTAAAAACAAATTACTAGCAAAGTGGAGGGCTTCATGAAATTATGGTCCAGTCAAATATTTACTCATTCTAATAAAATCTAAAATAACACCACTGAATTTTTTTTTTAATAAAAAATTGATTTTGCTTAAGTTTTATAAAAATAAATGGCATTTAGTTAAATTACCTTATATAACAGTTGTTTTAGAAAATTGTAAAATAATTTCAAAATGCTTTGTTAACCTATCAGCAAAATAAGATACCAAAAATTATCCGCCCGAAAAATATGCACTTAGATTATAACAAACACAATCTATATTTACATTTCAAAGCATTCGTTTTTATATTATGTCCCAAAAATTCAATTTTAGTAGTCATATAATTTCCTTTTCACTGACACCAAAGAGTTCCTGTCCAATATCGCTAACAACTTTAAACTATTGACAGTTATATAGTTATTGTTCCATCGTCACCACCATGTCAAATTGAAAATTTGTTTTGATAAAATTACTTGTTTTTATACAATGCATAATAACAACACGAATGATTCATAATTATTACTTCATTCATTTTTAAAAATGATGAACATTCTAGTATTACAAATACCTGTTATCTGTTAATACAACTATACAAAAAAAATTAATTCATAATAATTGAAATCATGAATTAACGATGATTTAGAAACCATTATTATAAATTACTTGTTAATATTATGAAGTTTCAAAATTTAAAAAAAAAAATTCTTGTTTAATAAAAATTGAACTTTTGTGTACTTGAAGGTTTGCGAATTAAGACAGAAAAGTGAGCTTGCACAGCGCCTTAATAATCTAGCTTTTTGTTAATTGGGCTTATAATTGTTTACATGTTTATTTGAACATAAACTCATTGAAGGTGATCTCGGCAAAACGATTTCAGATTTATTTATATGTTTCAAATGATAAAATGTAAATCTAATACACGAAGAAATGTAATCCGACTGTATTACTCAAAATTCAGCAGTATACAATAATGAAATGTTAAAGTGTAAATGTTAGTAGAATGTCATGGAATATGAGTGCAGGTGAACGGTGGAGGTATTAATGTTAACCAGTAGCATTGTTTTTGTAGAGTCATATGAAGCTCTTTTGTTTTTATGACGTCTTGTAGAAAATTGAGCTTTATGGACCCTTTTCATCCCCCATCTTCACGCTTGTATACATTAGGGATCGACAAAGATATTGGAAGCGTTGTTTTAATATTTCCAAGCATCACTAGTAAGGTACATGTTATAGTGAACAAAGAAGAATTATAAGTTTGTACAACGTTTAATCTTAATACCTGAATATTTATATATAATATAAATACAAATATAAATATATATACGAGGGTGTGTGAGTGTAAAATGTTATTTTATATTCGTAATAACAATTTAAAAACAAAGTGAAATCTTGAGTTACTTTTTATAAATGTATGTATTTAAATGTAAATAATATTATTAAGAAACAGTGGAACAAAAGTGAACTTTTTTCCAAAGAAAGATTGTTATAATTATTTTCAAGGTACACTACATAAAAAAGATTAAAAAATTACTATAATTCAAGAATCCCTTTCGAATTATTACGGAAGAGGAGAATACATACTCCCTTATAGTTACGTCACTATTACTAATTAATGAACAATTTTAGAAATTGTATAAAACGTATACGTACCTTCTATTTTAAAATTTCAACAAAACTTATTCTTATACATCAACAAAATTTTAATTTTTTGATTAAAAATAATTAAAATTGACCTTCCATAATCATACATTNAAATTCCTATAATTCAAGAATCCCTTTCGAATCATTTCGGAAGGGGAGAATACAAACTCCCTTATAGTTACGTCACTATTACTAAATAATGAACAATTTTAGAAATTGTATAAAATGTATACGTACCTTCTATTTTAAAGTTTCAACAAAACTTATTCTTATACATCAACAAAATTTTAATTTTTTGATTAAAAATAATTAAAACTGACCTTCCATAATCATAAATTAAATTTTCTGAAATTTTATAAAATGGCATATTTGACTAATATTGTTTTGAATAAACATTAAAATAATTGTTCTCATATTACCGTATAACATAGTAACCGAATAATGATTTTTTTAACTTTAGTGTAAATCACTATTACAATTATGATAATTTATAATAGCTGCTACCTACCATTANTGATAATTTATAATAGCTGTTACCTACCATTGTACCATTAATCTATACTAGTTAATACGATATACCATGAATGCTTTGATTAATGGCCTATGTCCAAGTCACCCGCTTTGTATAACTATAATGAATATGTTGTCATTGTTTTTGAACAAAGGTTATTTTTCTCTTCATTTAATAAACTAGACTATATTTATTTTATAAAATTTAGAACTCATTATTTTTAAAAACAAATTGCGTGATGTACTTTAAGATCAGTAACTTATAAATTGACTTTCAATAAATAACTAATTTAATCTATTTAATTACTGGGATGTAAAAATTACAAAAATAAATTGCCTGTATTTTATTTTTTTGTAAACATGTCAACTAGGATTACGCTGTCATTTGTAAAATAAATGAACCTTGTAACTTGCTAATGAACTTCAATTAGTTTAAAAACGAGTTTCTTATCAACAAGATGTTTAATTGAGCAACAATGAATAAGTTCTGTGATAATGATAGCTGACTTACATCAGCGATTTACCATTGAAATTTATTGCATCTTTTCTGTTGACTAATAATCATCTGTCTCTAATTTATCGGTTCAATGAATATTAACTATAGGATGAACCATATTTCCAAAATTAAACTTTCATGTAGGCTAAAATGGATGGCAAAAATTATATACTCACTAAAAAAATGTACATAATTTGAAAATAATTGAATTGATCAAAATTAGACCTAAGGTCGCTTACACTAAAGTGAATATGGTGCAAAAAATTAAGACACAAACCAAAACTGAAATTGAAATAAAATAAATATTTTTATGTGATTTAAAATTCAATGTTTTTTAGATAACCACCCTTTTTATTGGTTTAACTTTAGTGCTTACTTAGAACGAAAATTAATCATTCAACAACTAAAACTTGTTAATAATTCAATCGAAAGAGGACTAAAATTAGTAGAGAAATTTAATAATAGCATTACAAAACATATTACGTGAGGTATCTTTATTAAATTATATTTTACTTACTATTTTATATTGTTTTAGACAAACAAAGATTATAGAATTAAATATAGTTAGGCCACAAATAACAGTTCTACTCAATTTGTAAATATAATTAATTAATTTAGAATATTTTTTATGTTAAGCGCTATTTTTTTTTTTTTAATTCAATCAATTATTACTTTTAAAATATTTTTTTCTTAATTTAAATTATATATTTACTCATTTTTTAGAAAAAATAAATTACAAAAATTTTAGTTATTTATAATTTTTATTATCTTTGATATTTATTATCTATTTTATTTTTAATTTTTATAAAAAAATATTGACTATACAGAAAATTGATAAAAACACTTTTGTTGTTAAATTACAAACTCTAATAAAAATTTACTGATGACTTTTTTGAAAAATCAAAACTTGCATGGAAATATAAAAAAAACTACACAATTTTACGTATTGTCTAAATTTTGAGCTTAAAGCGTGCTGAAATTGTATAAATTTTATTTTTAAATTCATAAGAAAAAATTTCTGGTTGACACTTTTCAAATGCTAAAACTACAAAAATAACAGTCACCCTATAATGATACCTATACACTGCAATTTATAGATTTTAGACGGTAAATTCCACGATTTCTACAGACGTATATACTTGAATAAACTAAATTGAGTTCATTCATCAAACAGTGTCGAGCTATAAGTTTATTGTTTCCGGTTGATTTCCAATCGCTACTATTGATACCTCAAAGTNTGTTTTCCAATCGCTACTATTGATACTTCAAAGTATTCAAAATTAATTTATGCGACAAATACCATTTAGATGTACTTTCATTTAATATCATAAAATTTAATTAGTTTTTTAATTTTTGTATCATTTATAAAAATTATTATTTTATAACTTTTTTAGATTTTAATCATTTCTTCAATAAATTATAAATATATATAACTTTTTATAGTCACTAAAATTTCGTCAGTTTGAGTCTGGTCCACAAACAATTACATTTAAATTTACTAACAAATATTATTAATTAAACTTAAAAAATGTTTGATGTTAAACGAATGTTAATTATTTCGCCAAAAGAGAGCCGATAATTTTATTAACTTTTGTTTTAGTAATCTTGTTTTACATTATATCTAATTCGAGCTTTTATTTATTATTCTTGACATTTTTTTTTAAATTAGCGATCCANACTTTTGTTTTAGTAATCTTGTTTTACATTATATCTAATTCGAGCTTTTATTTATTATTCTTGACATTTTTTTTAAATTAGCGATCCACTTGGCAAATTCACTGTTTTTTATTAAATTATATTATTTTACAATTATAACTTTACAGTGACATCCTTATAATTTAAAAAGTCTAAAAATTTTTTCCTGATATAACAAGACACTAAATTATACTTAGTTTTCAATCACTACATATTTAAAATAAATGTTTAAATAAAAGAAATAAACAACTTTTTTAATAAAAATCAAGCTACCTACTTAAAACTAAGGTGCCCTAATAACACAGTATACTTTTCAATACGCAAATACTTAAATCGGACAGAAAAAATAAATTAATCGTATTTTAAATTACATATACATTTAGGAAATTCTTGAATTAATATATATTTACATGCAAATAAATATATGTATATATATATATATCTACCTAGAATAAAACTAATTCATCAGTAATTAAAGTTATTTTAGGTTAATTTAAAATGTATTGAAAATTTAGAAAATTAAGCTATTAAGAAAACATTTTAGATACAAAAACTATGGAGAAACCGGCATTGATGGGTTAATAAATTATCAATACATCAAAGTAATGTATTATTACTTGTATCAATCAATCTTTAATCATCTTTAATAATAATAAAGAAAAATATATTTCATAGAATGTGTAAAATTAAGATCTTTACATTTTAGAACTATAGTTAACAAATTTTTCCAATAATACTCTAAACTCAAGAATTAAATTTCCACCTAATAGCATATTTGGAATAATTGCAAATTTAAATATGTATAAAAATGGTAAAAAAAATTATAATTTTATTTATTTTGTTAGAAACAGAGATCTTAAAGTTGTAGAACAATATTTAGTGAGCTTATTTGTCACCCAGAAAGCATTGTTTAATTTTTTCATAAAAAAAAATAATTTAGATGATTAGTTTTTAATTAAATTTTACTACTCGTATAATTTATATAAATTATCCTATTCTATATTTGGCGTGTGTATAATAAAATGTCATAAGACTCGGGTACATGACACTCCCCTAGTTGATTAAAATTTCTTGTGGAAAAACCACAGTCATTCTATCGTATAGATACCTACGTAAATAAATATGAAAAAAATACACCGTAATACTGGTATTATATTTATTAATAAGAAAAAAGTATCTATTTATGTATTTCCCTCTCGAAAAAATTACTGTTAATAAAATATAATATGCCTTTCTATAAGGGTTGTTTTCATACTTTTATAGCAGTTTAGGGGATACATTCTACCTTGGTCAATGATTTTCAAGTCAAAATTGTGTCATTTTATTCAAAAATTACATTATTGCCGTAAAAAATGTTCAAAAACATGAAAATATTTACACGATTTCAGTCGAATATATTTATAAGCAAAAAAATACAGAGTTGCCTATAAAAAAAATTAATTTTTACATAAAATTTATCTTTCTTAGTAAATTTTATATACTCACCTTGAGTTACAGTAAAATTGACAAACATTCACAAATTTATTTCTTGAAAATTTTTATTGATAGATTTATTTTAATATAAGTATATTAATAAAGTTAAAAATTTAGCATTAATATTTTCGAAAATCAATCAATTAATTAAATAATTTTTAATAACTGGTTACAATAAAATGTTCAGGAAATACTTAAATCGAGGGTTATTTCAGGATTATTGTTTAGCATCTTTATATGAAAATAAATCTTTAATATAATAAAATACTTCCGGTTTTATTCTAGGAAAATTTTGTTTATGATCTCAATACCTTCTCGATTTCACCCTTTCAAGTGTAACAATATTGAAATTTAAATCATTTGTATAATTATACTTTTCTAAAATGATCAGAGAAAAAAATATGACAATTTTATTAATTAATAATATGATTTTATAGTTATTACTATAATTATAAGAAACGTTAATTAAATTATTTGAGGCTTACCATGTGCAAATTTATTGATAGATTTAAAATTTAATAATAAATTTTAAACGTTATATTTAACCATTCATAAGTTAATACACATTTTTATTAAAAAATATTAATACCGAAACTAGTTAATTAAGATATAATAATCGATCTCATACTCAAATATAAATAATAATTAAATTGTATGTTTTAATATTTAATTAAATTTTTTAGTATTATTTGTGAAAGACATTTTACTATCTTCAGTATTGAATTCTATACATAGAATAGTCAATTAATTAATTAAAAAATTTAAATGCATTTTATTATGTTCACAATTCACAAGAATTTGTAATTTAAAAATAAATTTCATTTACTGCAACCATTATAAGATGTCGACTAATTACCTTTAATAAGTATCTCTGTGAGCATTCAGATATTTATAAATGCTGATTCTTGTTAAAAACGTATTTCAAGTTAATGGTCTAAAACAGTAAAAGAGTAATTTCGTTGTCCCATTATTTTCTCCCTTCAAGAATTATTTGTTTTTCACCCGAATATTACCATTAACTATGGTGCCAGATATTTTAGCAGTCGTTGTGAACATGCAATGTAAACATCCTTATACAAGTGTCTTGTCACAGATTACGACGGATTAATGTATGACTATTCCATCTTCCCAAATGTTCTGTACTTGTAATGTAACTCACCTTAATTTTCTGTGCTACAATATAAAAATAAAAACTAAATTGTGTCTTACTTTTTTTAATTTACAATAAAGACATTGTATACACGGCAGAACCTTTTGGTCTTAATGCCTCTTCAGTTTATAAAATCATTTATTTTATCTGTTGGTAAACATTTTTTATATATTTATATATACTCGTTGCATGATACAACTATTTAGATTTTGTAATGGGTAGACATATTAATTAAAGAAAATACTTTCTCTTGCATCCAGTGACTTATTTACAGGTAGCAAGTAGGGCGATTATTCTTCTCCCTAAAACCTCATCTAACAATTTTTTTTTGCTTATATATAATTTTTATTGCATGAAATGATTAAAAAAATTTTTATAATCACACATAATTTTTACCTATAACCCCATTACCTGATTTTCGATTGCAAGTTTTTAAACTACCATGATTAGAACAGTTCGTGGAGTAGCGATTCTGACCATGGCATAATATTCTTAATAGTCAATTGATAACTTTAACCTCGTTAAAAAGAAAATTTAATTTAATATGTTATGCTACTGTCGTGAACCTATAATTGTTTTATAAATATTAGTTATAAGGAATTTATTGTAACACTAGAAAGTATTATAACAATGTTTAGAAAATAACCATTGNCTCACTGACAACTTAAATAACTTTTGATCCAGTTAATATTTTTAGCTGATTTTTTTTTTAAATAATAGTTATACGTTAGGTCTATAGCTATATCTCAATAATTAATTTTTTTACATTTTATTAAAAATATTAATTATTTTTAAATTTTAAATAAAATGTAAAAAAAAAATCTAAGATAGCTATTTTGTAGAGTAGAATTTAAGAAAAATTTTAGTAAAAAAATATCTTATTAATATTCAATAGTAAATATTCTGTAGCGTTTTGAAGTTTGTAAAAATTTGAATTTTCATGTATTATTTTACGGTATTAAACATTGAAATACGTATTGAGAAAAGGACAGATGAATGAGAGTGATAAGTAATAATTGCCTTATCTAATTTCTTATCAAGGTATTAATGCCAAGTTTGTAATGTATACACATTATCATCATATGTATACACAGTAATCATGAAAAGATAGCGTTTTCTTGAGCCACCCTGTATACTCGTTGCATGATACAACTATTTAAATTTTGTAATGGGTAGACATATTAATTAAAGAAAATACTTTCTCTTGCATCCAGTGACTTATTTACAGGTAGCAAGTAGGGCGATTATTCTTCTCCCTAAAACCTCATCTAACAATTTTTTTTTGCTTATACATAATTTTTATTATATGAGAAGATTAAAAATTTTTTTATAATCACACATAATTCTTACCTATACCCCATTACCTGATTTTCGATTGCAAGTTTTTAAACTACCATGGTTAGAACAGTTCATGGAGTAGCGATTCTGACCATGGCATAATATTCTTAATAGTTAATTGATAACTTTAACTTCGTTAAAAAACAAATTTAATTTAATATGTTATGCTACTGTCGAGAACCCATAATTGTTTTATAAATATTAGTTATAAGGAATTCATTGTAACACTAGAAAGTATTATAACAATGTTTAGAAAATAACCATTAATAGTGTAAATTTCATGTTAATTATATCCTTAATTGTTAATAACATTATTCCTAATAAAAAGGGATCTGACTACTGATTACAGTGGTCAGTGTTTAATTAATCAATGTTACATTATAATTGTTATTATTTTAACTCTTCCTGACAACACTTATTCGCGTGATCGAACTTAGACTTAGAACAATCAGTTCATCACACTACTATGAATGCAATAAATATAATATTGTTATGAACATGACGTAACAAAAAATAAAAACCGTTTTTTAAAATAAACTTCGAGATAAAAAAACTTTTTACAAATTAAACAATATACAATTTGAAAATAAAAAGTATTATACACTAATTAATACTGTACAGAAGACTCTAAAAAAATTTACTTTAAGTTATCTCACTTAAAACTGTTGTCGATGACCCACATATTTGCTCTTTTATATTGAGGAAAATATTAAGAAGTGTTGCGATAACGACACACGGCACAGTACATTCGCGTTATTTGTCGGGTGCACTTCGCGTAGAACCGGTTTTGCTGGCGGACCAGTCTTTATCACCGAGCCACGTGACGAAAGCTGAGCGTTCACTAGAATATTCACGACCGTTCGCGCCATCACAGAACAGGGTTATTTTAGAATATTCTCATTGTATACATTTCTGACAACAATATCTACAAAATTTGCGATTTATATGACATAAACAACAGGGCCAGCTCTAATCTCAAAGTTTAGACAATATGTAAAAATGTATACATTGATATTTCAGTACAAGTCTTCATTTTTCCAAAATGCCATCAGAAAATTATTTGAAAGAATTTGTAATTTACCAACAAAAGTGTTTTAATCAACTTTTTGTATAGTCAATAGCTGTTTTTTTAAATACAGATATTAAATATCAAAGATAATAAAAATTATGAATTTATAAAATTGTTGTAATTTAGTTTTTCTAAAAATGGATTGAAACTGTTAATACACTTTTTGTGGCCTAAAAATATCTAGATCTATAATCTTTAATTTTCTGAAACAATATAAAGTAGTATGCCAATTTTTTTAAGAAAAATACCAATGAAAATTACACACTTGTAGTTTAAATTTTACCCCTCTTTCTACAAAATTATTAAGAAATTTTAGCTATTAAATTATTTATTTTAATTTTTAGTAAACACTAAAATTAACCCACTGAAAAGGATAAATATGTAAAAAATGTTAAATTTGATATCACATATTCTTACTCTATTCTCATCGTTTTTTTTGTTCTTTCATTGTGTAGAGGTAAAAATAGTGATCAAAATTTTTTGAGGTTACTAGAATTATTTTAATATCTAATTATAAACTGAAGGTTGCGTCCCCTATCCTAAAATCCTGGATACGCCATTGCTCATACCTTTNCCATAAGTTGTCGAAGCCTTTTCATAATAGAAAAAAAAAAAATATATTTATTTTATTTGAACTCTATTCTCATCGTTCTTGTTTATTCTTTCATTGTGTAGAGGTAAAAATAGTGATCAAAATTTTTTGAGGTTACTAGAATTATTTTTAATATCTAATTATAAACTGAAGGTTGCGTCCCCTACCCTAAAATCCTGGATACGCCACTGCTCATACCTTTAAAATCTATATAACTTAGTTCATAAAAAAATTAAAATATGCTTTTTTAAAAAATAATATTCATTGGTAAAATAATGATTGAGCAATATTAAATAATAAAATAATTAATATAATACAAAAATTATAAAGAAAGACTTTAAAAATTGCTTTAAAAATATTTTTCCCCAAGTAAACATAATTGAAAGTTTAAAAGTTTTTACAGTTTTATTTAATAGTATTTGTTAAGTCAACAAAAACGTGTACATGTCCTCTAAATAAATCTTTTAGAAAAACAGATAAACATTATTTATAACTATAAACTTAACAGTAATATTTACAAAACTACAACCAACTGAAACAGAATTCTGAGAAGATATAGACTTACATCATTATTTACATAATTAATAATCTTCTCTATAATTTACCATGAAATAATTTATTAATAGATTCAAATGGATTCAACTAGTGAAACACAAAAATATTATAACAATAATTATGATCGAATAATGAATTTTTATCTTAGAAAATTATTAAAAAATTTTCAGTAATAGTCAGATATAATTGTCGATTTATAACTGGAACTCAAAATTTAGCCGTAAATAAAAACATATTTAACATTATAAACAACGTATTGTAATGTAATTTATGGTAGACTTACATAATATTAATATGTTATTCACAATATATTTAACAATAATTGGTAAAAAATTTCATTAGTAAAACAATTTTTTTTAATGTAGCATAGTCCAAGTATTAATCTAAATATTAGTAAAGTAACTTAATACAACTTTTTTATTATTACGATAACTATTCAGTCATACATCTTTTAAATATTAAATTAATAAAATCAATTAATTAGATATCAATTCACATATTTAAAACATTTTCTGGGCCATAAAATTGTAAAACTATTAATTATTAATAGTAAATTATATTTCAAAAACACTCGTCTTTTACTTGGAGACTAAACATATCCATGTAAAGCCAAATAGCCCTCAATAATGTCATCACACAATACATAACTACACGAGTTTAAAATTATAGTTACTTGATATCAAAACAATTAAAAAGAAGAAGAGAAGTGTTGACAAATCTGACTGTATTTGTATTAAGTTACGTTATATTTTCACATACATCACCATCAACAAATATTTAAGTTTAACATTGTGGTAAAAATAACAAAAAAGGTGTTATTGTAGTTAGTACGTTATAGTTTACAAAGGATATAACAACAGCTTTAGGGACGTGAAAGAGATTTTATCTTGTTAGTATGGAAATTAGCATTTATAATGGTAAAGTGTTATGTCGAAACTCAAAGACACGACAACTACAACAATATGTTAATATTTATTTAACATTATTTATCCTAGTTAAGTATAAAGTTAAAGTAAAATGAAACGTACCAAAAGGCAATAAACAATATGCACTATTTTATTTTAGTTAAAATAATAACATTTCATAATTTTAATTCAACCATTATTTTAAATATTCCATGTTACAAAAAATAAGATATAACAATATTTTAATTTTTCAAGTTTTATACAAGGTGTGATTTATTTATCATGAACGACTTAATTAATTAAAAAATAAATGTAATATTGAGAACTTTTTTTTGTTTATTTTAAGTACTTGCTTTTTTTAATTTATCAATTATGGAGTATTTTTTATGTTCATCCGTTATAATTTATAGGAGTGTCAACTTACTTTTTTTAAGATGGCAACATACAAAATTAACTAGGGTTTTTGATAGATTAAGTAGAAAAGACATGTACCTATAAGAAATAAAAAAAAAATTATTATAATATAATGATTTTTTTTCTTTGATTAAGTGGTTCATAATAAACTAATTATCCTACTGTTTTTTATCATTTCTTCTTTGAAATATTGTAGCTTAACTCCAAAAATACAGTTTTACTATTAAATTAAATTATCAAAAATTATTTTTAACTAAGTTTTATGTAATCATGTCCTACCCAACATTTTTCATATTTTCCCACCCGGACCTTCATTGACAGCAATATTAATTTCTAAAATGAAATGAGAGAGCAAAAAAAAAAGTTCGAAATATGGAATTCAGTAGTTTTTTTTTATCATGGGCTATCCATTATGAAATTCTGACTAGCCACTGAATAATGTATAAAATAAATCCCGATAAGTGTAGCATTCAATTATCTTCAGACTTACCACATTTTACTATAACTCCATAAAATTACTAAATAAATACACTTACTAATAAAATATATCTATTATATTTTACATTAATTGTGAAATGAAAAAAAAATTAAAGCCTATCGTAATAGTCTTTTAAAATTTAATTTTGATAACTAAAATACATCTCCAGAATATAATATAAAAAAACATTAAAAATGATAAATGAGTCACTTTATGTCAAAGTATTAAAATGTCTTGCTATCAATTATTAACTTTATAATATAAGTTTTTTATTTTTTTCCGTTACGCTGCGATCAACGTTAATTGTAAAAACAGAAGCACATTTTCTATATTGTAAAAAAGGCATATTATTTGGCGTAAAATATCCTCTATATTTCCTAAGCTTTTATTTTTTTAATTTTATACTAAAATATTTTCTTATTGAATATAAGAATGCTCTATATTATTTGACTTTTTTAATTCTTTAGTATTACAGTTCTGGATATATCTATAAAAAAAAATCTAAAAATTTGTATATCGTTGTCCAAAGAACCCCTATAAGACAAATATTCTATCCAAAAAATATGTCATTTTTGAAAAAGCGTTTACTTTAATAAAGTAAATTATTTTAGTTTACTTTATTAAAGTAAACATAATATGTTCGATTACTTAACAAATTTGCAGTTGAGAAAATTATCTGTTTTCAACAAAAAAATTAAAAATTTTGATGACATGAAAAGTTTGATGATTTTTTAATATTTTAATAATATTTCCTTATTTATCATCACTAAATTAATTGAATTTATTTATAGTATATTTTATTTAAACTAAGCGTAACTTTTTTTTTTAGTTTTGAAATTGAACTCTTGTTTTGATCAAAACTTTCAAAATGCCATATTTTAATTTTTAGTAGGAAAGATTACTATCAAGATATTTAAATATATTTCTTCTTAAATTCTGATATTGGGTTGCAGCAGTTTTCCAATATTTTTTGTTGCTAACCTTTCTCCTAATTTTTTCTAAGAAATGCATCATTAAGTAATCACTGCTTATCGCATATATATACTGAAAACGCGATCTTCCTTTATAATTTTTACCTTTTAAATGTCCTTCAAAAATTATTTTGAATAACTCTTCGTATTTAAAAAAAGGAATATTGAATTTAAGGAATATGTTTTAATAAAAAATATTATAATTGCGATAAAAAAGAACGAATTTTATAAAAACTAAATAAATTGAACCAAATTTCAACTAAGTAATTCAATGTTCTTCATTTCAAAAATAAAAAAATAACTGTTTATTCTTTTATTTATTTTCACATTTTTATAATCATTTACAATGTTGGTACCAATTTAACAATTAATTTCTATATCATAATTAAGGTTAAACTATTTCAAACGTCATGAATAGATTAAAATTGTTATTTTTATTTCATAGATATCTTGATTGACATTGAATTTCATTTAGCAATTTTCTTTCTAGAGGTCTTGTTCCAATCGAATATAAATATATAAATAAAGTTTTCATTAAATTATTTATTTTGAGATCATTAATATGAATTAAATAATAAATTACATTATTTTATTCAAATTTTTTCTTTTCATTTAATAAAACTAATACATTTTTACCATTATAATTTTATTAACTTACAATGTTTTTCATTTATAATAATCAATTTATTTATAATTGACATCGTGTAGCCTGTAGTCCAATTATATTAAACTAAAAATAAGTTTCACGAGTAATAATAATTATAACTGCTGACAATAAAAACCGTTTTTATTGAGTTCTCATTATAAAATGTCAAAGGACAAAAAAAAACTACTATTTATGATAAATAATAATTTATCACAAAATTTCCAAGTATATTTGACTATAAAATCATCTCATATTTCATAACTTAATAATCAGCCAGCTGTTTTAAAAAAACGCTATTCAATCCTGTCCAGATCAATTATTTTCTTACTAAATATTATAAATTATATAACTTTTTTAGCTAAGAAGCTATTAATTTTTATCGATATTCAAACGTATTGTACCATATCAAAATATATATTAATTTTTCTGCTTCATGGAATGAAAATAGTATTTAATAAATTTACAAAACAATATCGACGTTTGTATATTGATATTAAATTACTTCATTCTACCGGATATACAAATGTTTGCATAAGCTTTAAGATTATTTAATCCTTATAGTAGTTATAATAAAAACTTTAATCCTATATTTTTCTATCTGTTTTTTAATTTGTGATTTGTGTAATTATGTGTCAATAATTACACTTTATTCAAATTTACAATATAAACAAAAAATGTATCAAATATCTTTTCTTTTTTTTTTCATCAAATGTAAATGTAATTATTTTTTTGTTTCTTGATTTTTCTCTTCAGAATAATACTTAAATAAAATAGAGTATTAAATAAACATTTTTTAAATAAATAATTCCATTAATATTGGTTTAATTAAAAATTAAATTATTTAAATATTAAAGATACATTAAAAAACAAAAAGAAAAAAAGTGTTGGGTTTTCACATGAAAAATTAAATTTTATAGCTAACTAATTTTTAAGTGATTTAATTCTCTAAAATGTTAAAAATGTACAAAAATAAAAATTCTGGAGTAAAATAACTTTTAACTTCCATAACTTCTATCTACAGATCATTAAGTAGCTAGTTCTTGACTACAAACACATTTTAAATATGCTTTCATTATGTTTTAATAAATGACTAGTAAAAACTTATGAAACAAAATCTTTTTTTGTCACTTTCATTCTTAAGAAAAACGTCCACTTGTTACTATTCTTACCAATGACTCCATTTTTTCTCATTCGATATAAGTTAAGTACTGAGATTTAATTTTAGACAGAAGATCAACTTGTGCTTCTCACCATAAGCGCAAACACAAGATACTTAATATCATTAAGATGTTAGACTACATTTATTAAGGCTACTCCTGCGCTCAAAAATTTCTACATTCAAAATAATACTTCATCCACTTTGATCTTACAGCCTTGTCACATGGAGCTCTGGCAAAAAATCTAACAAAAAATCAATTCAAGTATTTCAAAATATCTATCTACTAGAGTGATTTATCTGAAATACAATGGTTCAAAATAAGTTTAATAAACAATAATACTAAAGAATACTATAAA
>NW_026099576.1:13068292-13074318 GCF_025091365.1 Daktulosphaira vitifoliae | reverse complement strand
TGTTCATCCGTTATAATTTATAGGAGTGTCAACTTACTTTTTTAAGATGCAACATACAAAATTAACTAGGTTTTTTGATAGATTAAGTAGAAAAGACATGTACCTATAAGAAATACGAAAAAAATTATTATAATATAATAATTTTTTTTCTTTGATTAAGTGGTTCATAATAAACTAATTATCCTACTGTTTTTTATCATTTCTTCTATGAAATATTGTAGCTTAACTCCAAAAATACAGTTTTACTATTAAATTAAATTATCAAAAATTATTTTTAACTAAGTTTTATGTAATCATGTCCTACCCAACATTTTTCATATTTTCCCAACCGGACCTTCATTNTAATCATGTCCTACCCAACATTTTTCATATTTTCCCAACCGGACCTTCATTGACAGCAATATTAATTTCTAAAATGAAATGAGAGAGCAAAAAAAAAAGTTCGAAATATGGAATTCAGTAGTTTTTTTTTTATCATGGGCTATCCATTATGAAATTCTGACTAGCCACTGAATAATGTATAAAATAAATCCCGATAAGTGTAGCATTCAATTATCTTCAGACTTACCACATTTTACTATAACTCCATAAAATTACTAAATAAATACACTTACTAATAAAATATATCTATTATATTTTACATTAATTGTGAAATGAAAAAAAAATTAAAGCCTATCGTAATAGTCTTTTAAAATTTAATTTTGATAACTAAAATACATCTCCAGAATATAATATAAAAAATCATTAAAAATGATAAATGAGTCACTTTATGTCAAAGTATTAAAATGTCTTGCTATCAATTATTAACTTTATAATATAAGTTTTTTATTTTTTTCCGTTACGCTGCGATCAACGTTAATTGTAAAAACAGAAGCACATTTTCTATATTGTAGAAAAGGCATATTATTTGGCGAAAAATATCCTCTATATTTCCTAAGCTTTTTTTTTTTTAATTTTATACTAAAATATTTGCTTATTGAATATAAGGATGCTCTATATTATTTGACTTTTTTAATTCTTTAGTATTACAGTTCTGGATATATCTATAAAAAAAATCACAAAAATTTGTATAACGTTGTCCAAAGAACCCCTATAAGACAAATATTCTATCCAAAAAATATGTCATTTTTGAAAAAGCGTTTACTTTAATAAAGTAAATTACTTTAGTTTACTTTATTAAAGTAAACATAATATGTTCCATTACTTAACAAATTTGCAGTTGAGAAAATTATCTGTTTTCAACAAAAAAATGAAAAATTTTGATGACATGAAAAGTTTGATGACTTTTTAATATTTTAATAATAATTCCTTGTTTATCATCACTAAATTAATTGAATTTATTTATAATATATTTTATTTAAACTAAGCGTAACTTTTTTTTTTTAGGTTGAAATTGAACTCTTGTTTTGATAAAAACTTTCAAAATGCCATATTTTAATTTTTAGTAGGAAAGATTACTATCAAGATATTTAAATATATTTCTTCTTAAATTCTGATATTGGGTTGCAGCAGTTTTCCAATAATTTTTGTTGCTAACCTTTCTCCTAATTTTTTCTAAGAAATGCATTATTAAGTAATCACTGCTTATCGCATATATATATATATACTGAAAACGCGATCTTCCTTTATAATTTCTACCTTTTAAATGTCCTTCAACAATTATTTTGAATAACTCTTCGTATTTTAAAAAAGGAATATTGAATTTAAGGAATATATTTTAATATAAAATATTATAATTGCGATAAAAAAGAACGAATTTTATAAAAACTAAATAAATTGAACCAAATTTCAACTAAGTAATTCAATGTTCTTCATTTCAAAAATAAAAAAATAGCTGTTTATTCTTTTATTTTATTTTCACATTTTTATAATCACTTACAATGTTGGTACCAATTTAACAATTAATTTCTATATCATAATTAGGGTTAAACTATTTCAAACGTCATGAATAGATTAAAATTGTTATTTTAATTTCATAGATATCTTGATTTACATTGAATTTCATTTAGTCATTTTCTTTCTAGAGGTCTTGTTCCAATCGAATATAAATATATAAATAAAGTTTTCGTTAAATTATTTATTTTGAGATCATTAATATGAATAATGCATCAATTTTAAATTACATTATTTTATTCAACTTTTTTCTTTTCATTTAATAAAACTAATATATTTTTACCATTATAATTTTATTAACTTACAATGTTTTTCATTTATAATAATCAATTTATTTATAATTGACATCGTGTAGACTGTAGTCCAATTATATTAAACTAAAAATAAGTTTCACGAGTAATAATAATTATAACTGCTGACAATAAAAACCGTTTTTATTGAATTCTCATTATAAAATGTCAAAGGACAAAAAAAAACTAATATTTATGATAAATAATAATTTATCGCAAAATTTCCAAGTATATTTGACTATAAAATCATCTCATATTTCATAACTTAATAATCAGCCAGCTGTTTTTAAAAAACGCTATTCAATCCTATCCAGATCAATTATTTTCTTAAAATAATCAATTATTTTAAATTATATAACTTTTTTAGCTAAGAAGCTATTAATTTTTATCGATATTCAAACGTATTGTACCATATCAAAATATATATTAATTTTTCTGCTTCATGGGATGAAAATAGTATTTAATAAATTTACAAACAATATCGACGTTTGTATATTGATATTAAATTACTTCATTCTACCAAATATACAAATATTTACATAAGCTTTAAGATCATTTAATTCTTATAGTAGTTATAATAAAAACTGTAATCCTATATTTTTCTATCTGTTTTTTAATTTGTGATTTGTGTAATTATGTGTCAATAATTACACTTTATTCAAATTTACAATATAAACAAAAAATGTATCAAATATCTTTTCTTTTTTTTCATCAAATTTAAATGTAATTATTTTTTTGTTTCTTGACTTTTCTCTTCAGAATAATACTTAAATAAAATAGAGTATTAAATAAACATTTTTAAAATAAATAATTCCATTAATATTGGTTCAATTAAAAATTAAATTATTTAAATATTAAAGATACGTTAAAAAACAAAAAGAAAAAAAGTGTTGGGTTTTCCCATGAAAAATTAAATTTTATAGCTAACTAATTTTTAAGTCATTTAATTCTCTAAAATGTTAAAAATGTACAAACATAAAAATTCTGGAGTAAAATAACTTTTAACTTCCATAACTTCTATCTACAGATCATTAAGTAGCTAGTTCTTAACTACAAACACATTTTAAATATGCTTTCATTATGTTTTAATAAATGACTAGTAAAAACTTATGAAACAAAATCTTCTTTTGTCACTTTCATTCTTAAGAAAATCGTCCACTTGTAAATATTCTTACCAATGACTCCATTATTTCTCATTCGATATAAGTTAAGTACTGGGATTTAATTTTAGACAGAAGATCAACTTGGGCTTCTCACCTTAAGCGCAAACACAAGATGCTTAATATCATTAAGATGTTAGACAACATTTATTAAGGCTACTCCTGCGCTCAAAAATGTCTACATTCAAAATAATACTTCATCCACTTTGATCTTACAGCCTTGTCACATGGAGCTCTGGCAAAAAATCTAACAAAAGATCAATTCAAGTATTTCAAAATGTCTATCTACTAGAGTGATTTATCTGAAATACAATGGTTCAAAATAAGTTTAATAAACAATAATACTAAAGAATACTATAAACAATTTTAATCGAAACTTCACACTTACTTAAATCAGCTAGCCAAACGATTAGAATTAATTCATATCTTCCAGACAACCCAATCCGTGACTTCAAACAAAACTGGTGTCAAGATTGAAATACATAATACATACATTATAATAACTGTAATAATAATAATTGTAAACACAATTGTGCATAATATTTTTTATTTTAACTTATTTATAATCTATCTTATAATTAATTATATTGTAAATTATTTAATAACACTGTAAATAATTAATGACACTTAAGCTACTATAATATGTGCAACATTTCAAGTAGTTCATTGTTATAACATTTTTATCACAAAATTGATGTATTGTATTAACTGTTATTACAAATTAAAAATTGTAAAATAAAAAAAACAAATAACGTTAACAATATAGTTTATAATCATAAGACACATAATCTCTTAAGTTANGAAATAAAATAAATACAAAAAGTATTATTAAATAGTACATAAATATAAGAAAATATTATTTCATAAAAATAAATAATTTATAATTTTTTGTTGAAAATGATAATTAAAATGTTTAAGGATACTTCTATTAATGAAAGTACATTATTAAAGTAATACTTCAGGTTTTTCAGTATTTCCTAAGCTTATGCGTATATTTTTATGACAAATTGTATTATTCAGAAAATTGTTTTTAAACNTATATTTTTATGACAAATTGTGTTATTCAAAAAATTGTTTTTATTTTAATACAAAAATTTCAAATAATTTTTCCTAACTGATTTTTAACTTTAGAATTTAACAAAAACAATATACACGAACACTACAAATAATATCTATTTTTCAGAAGACTAAATTTTTCTACCGGAAACAAAAGTTTATCTATTATTTTGTTATATACACTTGCATCATTTATGATGTTATTCTATTCCAATAACACTGTAAAATGTATTAAGTAAACAATCGTATTTCATTTCCGCACGAAAAGAGAAAATTCTTTTTACCGTTGTAATACTTCTATAAAATAAATTATTAATTTAATTTATCGGCAAACCCATCACGGTAGGATAACATGGATGACAAGATTGCTTTATTTTATTACCCATATGTGATAAAATATAACTTCTGTTTCGGTTAAGTATAACAAGTATTATTATTGTATTATCGTATTTGGATTAGGTGATATTTATAAATTAGAAGTTAGTTTAAGTAAATGAATGATTCTATCTATTTACTTATATTAAGTTCTAAATATTTTTAATTTTATATTAATAGTACAGAAATAATAGTTATTATGAGTTATGATAACAATTTGGTTTTTTAATACACATTGNTGATAACAATTTGGTTTTTTAATATACATTGCTTTATTATAATTTATCTATTACTAAACTTATAAATTAAATACTTTATATACTAGGATTATAGTTAAGTTTTTTATTATTTATTTGAAAACTAGCTTACGGAGATAACATTTTATTGAGTAAACTTATTCAAGTCAATAAAATATATTTAATTTATCCGCACACTTAACATTATAATTTCATTCAAACTAACAAATATGAAATTAACAAGTGGAGAATGTTTTATCGCAATATTCAATCAATCTATTTGAAGCGATTGAGCTAACTATTTATATTTTTGTATCTGCATTTACTTTATTAATGAAACCGTTTTATATAGGATATTCAGTAAGTAAGGAAACGGGCTTCTATTGTTTTCATTGTTTGTAACAACTGACCTGTTTCCTTACTTACTGAACATTCTGTATAATATTATTTCCAATTCAACAAGTATTACTTTTTACTGACAATCAAATTTGATATGAACATGTCTGAACCAGATTCCATTTACTAATCATGTTTTTACACATCACTGATTTTTGTCTTCAGATAAGTTTCACCGGGTTTCACACTTAGAAAATAGGTAAAGAAAAATGTTTGTGATAAATTTAAGATGGTCACTAATTAAATAATGAAGATAAATTTTAATAAAACAAACTTATTTATTTTTATCCGAAAATTGATTAATGTTATTTCTATATTTAAAAATAAAATATAAATTGTATTAGACTATGTAATCGATTTTTTGTATAGAAATTTGTTAAAAACATTATAAAATTGGTAACACAGGTACGCAGAAACAACTTTGTTTTTTTGGTGTGCCTGTGTATGCAGATATGAATTGACCAACACACACGTACAAACTTTCTCTAAGGCACAATATTTGCATGGAAACATACAGTATAACTAAGATAGATACTTTACATATTAAAGTGTAAGCGATTGACTATACGCACAGAGGTGCAGGTGAATTGTAGGACGATTTAACTACATTACTTACAAAG
>NW_026099576.1:13066377-13068192 GCF_025091365.1 Daktulosphaira vitifoliae | reverse complement strand
TCACACTTAGAAAATAGGTAAAGAAAAATGTTTGTGATAAATTTAAGATGGTCACTAATTAAATAATGAAGATAAATTTTATTAAAACAAACTTATTTATTTTTATCCGAAAATGTATTAATGTTATTTCTATATTTAAAAATAAAATATAAATTGTATTAGACTATGTAATCGATTTTTTGTATAGAAATTTGTGAAAAACATTATAAAATTGGTAACACAGGCACGCAGAAACAACTTTGTTTTTTTGGTGTGCCTGTGTATGCAGATATGAATTGACCAACACACACGTACAAACTTTCTCTATGGCACAATATTTGCATGGAAACATACAGTATAACTAAGATAGATTCTTTACATATTAAAGTGTAAGCGATTGACTATATGCACAGAGGTGCAGGTGAAGTGTAGGACGATATAACTACATTACTTACAAAGATTCACGTGAATTGATTAACTTAAAAACGACTATATGTCAAAAATCAGCATAAAACTATAATGAAGTGAGAACATAAGATGGTGCAATGTACATCGGCGAACGACTCAGAGCTACACATTCGGAGATAAAATGCAAAATGTTATGAATAATAGCTTATAAACTAAAGAACTCGAATTTCACGCAATAATATTTTTATTTTTATGAAATTCAAATTAATATCTTTGATATGCACTTGAATTTATTATTTATTTGTTTTTAAATTTAAATTTAAAACTTTTTACGCCTTGTTGAAACAATTTTGTGAACTTGGACACCAAATAATATTTAATTAAATATATTATTTTTTGAAAAAAAATAAATATTGGTCTAATACAATTTCATCATTGCTTATGAATTTTTATTTTGTTACGTAAACTATTTAAAGCCACTGGAATATTGAATACTGAACTTAAATATTTTAACTCAGTAGCATAACCCAGTTTTATATACTTCTCCATTCACATCCGAAATCATTTGCAATGTTTGAATTTTTATTCGTGATAATCATTCTTTTTTTGTTCATTCGAGTTTTCAAAGTAAAAATTATCGGTGAGCAAAAAAAATTAAAGTAATAATTTCAAAATATTTATCATAATTGTTATAATTATTTTTTTACAGTGGACACAACATGTCAATAACATCTACCAGTTTGGATATTTAGTGTCATTCATAGCATTGCTTTTATCAATTAGTATTCTTACCTATTTTAAGTAAGTATTTTTGTATTAATGATATTTATTAATTTTTTCATTGTGATTTATTAATTTTAACATTAGTTTATAAAGTCAAATTAGTAAACCATGTGGAGACAGCCTGTACAAACAATTTTTATATTGTTTTTTTGTTTAATTGATTAAATATTAATATAAATAACATTCCGTATTTAAAGAAGAAACTACATATAAATTTCATGAAATTGTTATAATTTTATTCCTGTTATTATTGTAATAGTAGAATTATAGAAAATTGCAGTAATTATAGAATAATAACTAAAGCTTTTATTCTTTAAAATGTCTAAATGTCTTACATACATTTTATAATGTATGTGTATTAGTTTCACTTTGCTATAAATTAAACGCATTTATTTAACAACGAATATAGCATAGTTTTTAGAAAAGGTTATTTAGTTGCATCACGTAAATGATGACCATTACTTAGTTTTTTTTTTAACTTTTAAGGTATCACATACAGCCATANCCCATTACTTAGTTTTTTTTTTAACTTTTAAGGTATCACATACAGCCATATAAATCAGATATATCTTAACATGTAATGTACTACAGTAAGAGAGTTTTTACTTAACATTTATCACAATGCTTTAATGTTTTTTATTACTT